>NC_142861.1:3032803-3335833 GCF_061612785.1 Hesperophylax consimilis | reverse complement strand
AGAAGTGCCTGGCTACAAAGATTTGATCACCAAACATGACTAAAACCATTTTAAGCAAAGTTTCAATTCTGAATGGGGATTTTTCACCAGGGTCTCTGGAAAAGTGTGTAATAAGTCTTGTTCTGTGACTTTACTAATAATTATTTTGTTGTTAGGTGCGGACCAGCTGGAGGACTTCCTGCACATGAACAATTACCCGGTGACGTCCATCCACGGAGACCGCACGCAGCGGGAGCGTGAGGACGCGCTTCGTCGCTTCCGAACTGGGCACACGCCCATCCTTGTGGCCACCTCCGTCGCTGCCAGAGGTAAATACAATATAAGAAATAAAAGTTTTTTCTACGTACTGATATATTTTTAAACTTATTTAACGAATATATTTATGCCAATTCTTTTCGAAAGGGTCTTCTAGATCTGCAGTCTTTTATAATGAAGTGACTTCGTACATTCGATGAAGAAAAAAAGTCGATTTTCTTTCCTTTTTTAAATCACTTTAATGTAGAACTCCCAATGATTTAGCCCACGAAACGCCACTGGCTAGAATCAAAAGGTATTAGATCAGTGGCGACATTGGTTTCCTTTCAAGTCTGTTTAGAAGGCATTTCTAGTGTGTATCCGTTATAGTGCTGCTCAGCGCTGTTGCGCTGCAAAAATCCCTCACGAAAATTGCGACACAGCGCTGCGTGCTTTTTAGTGTGCATTTTTCGGTCCTCGAGAGAACACATTTGATTGCTATAAGTGTATTTATTTGTTTATCATGTTAAAATAAATACACCCTAAATTGAATCGATATTTTTCACCATGTCGGATATAACTTCTAATGCTGATGATGGTATCGAATGACAGCGACACTACGGACGATGGGACCTTTGTATGACAAATTTTATTACAAGAATGTTTTTTGTAAAAACTTTTTTTTGATAAAAGCTTTTACAAAACATTTGACGATTTTTTTTAAATTCCTGGACCTAGATGCGCTTGTGATGCTAAACCAACAGTCTATTCAATTTATTTTTCACCTCGTTACTTCTTGAAAAATATTCTCAAAGAAACCAATGGTTACGCTGCACAATTTTTGAACACAGGAATTTTGAAACGGAATTCAGGGGCAAAAAAGTAAAGACCAACTACTGTGAATGAAATATAAGCTTTTATTGCCGTCTTACTGGAAATGGGAAAAACAAGACGAGCCACCATTTTTCTTATTGGAAAAAAGATTCCAAAGAGATAAGGCGATTCAACCCCATATGCGCTCGCTGTAAAAAGGGACTACAGGGACTTTGCGCCGGAAAACACTATTGTGAAGCCACATAATTTAGTATTTTTTGTAGTTGTAAATGTGTTTTTTTTTTATTAGAACCATAAAATATCATTCTTTGCTTGTTTGATTGCAAAAAGAATCATTAAAATTTGTTGTTATTTGTCCAAGTTATTGCATTTTTCTTTAATACCATACTTTTTTATCTAAAAACTGTAGCAATTTACGTACACACTTGCAAAATAAATAATAGCACTATAATGGTTAAGATTATATATAAAAAACACAATTATTTTTACTAGAAGAAAATCTTGAATATATAAAAAATTGTAGTTTTTTCCACTTGACGTAAAAGTAAAAGTGATAGGAAGTGAAGCATTTATTATACTGATACTAACAGTACATATTTGAATGTGTTGTAATGACGTGAGGTGTTTGTTTTTTCCAGGTTTGGACATCCCCCACGTGCGTCACGTAATCAACTTCGACCTGCCGTCGGATGTGGAGGAGTACGTGCACCGCATCGGCAGAACCGGGCGAATGGGTAACCTCGGGCTGGCCACCAGCTTCTTCAACGACAACAACCGCAACCTCGCACGCGATCTCGTGGACCTGCTCGAGGAGGCCAAGCAGGAGGTGCCCAGGTAATATATCACTCCACTAGTGCTTAGATAGCCACTGAAATATCCAACAGTCTATAACTGATAACAGCTTGAGAAAGCGACCACATAGTGATTTGAGATGTCGTATCTGGTTATAGTAGTGCCATTTGCTTGTTTCTCGCAATCATAATTGAACATATTCAAATGGAGTCATCACTAAGCTTAATAGCTGCTAGTTGAGTTGCTCACAGTGAGTATTCAAATAGCAGCGATCAAATTGTTCCGTGTGACCGAGTCTTAAAGGGGTAAATCTGTTACCAACACCATGGTGTGGCATACGTACAACATAAGCCACCCTAAAATAACAGGAGTGTGATTTTCAAAGGCCGAAAACAGTTCACTGACAAAATGCGATGCTAGAATTGAATGCAACATTGCCAATTGCATTGCAAGTCGTAAATCTGTATAAGATCTTGATTTATAACCCTTAGAAGACAGGTAATATTTTGTAAATATCTCAACGCCAAATATAATATTGAAAATTATTTTTAACATGGCAATTTTTTATTTACGAATTTTCATGGACAGTATTGAACTGCGTTCAAATCTTGTAAAACCGAGCTCTATACACTTCACATTGCAGTGCACCTGAAGGTAGTGATGATTTCACTGAACTGATATTGTAGTTGGTCGGGTCGGGTCCTAGGGGTTAACCCAAAAGTCACCCAATATAATATAACATTGTCAATATCTCCTAACAAATACCCTGTGATCTTCTAGTTGGCTGCGCGGCGTGGCCAGTGACGGGCGCAGCGGTGGTGGCGGCGGCGGCAGGCGTACGGGCGGCGGGCGCTCGGGCGGGGGTGGCGGACGCTTCTCCTCACGAGATTACCGCACGCAGCCCGGAGGCGGGCGCCCCGCTGCGAGGGGGCCCTCCTCGGGCGCCATCGGAGGATTCGGTGGCGACGGGGGCTACGGAGGGAACTACGGCGGCAGCTACGCGGGCGGCGGAGGGGGCGGCGGCAGCGGCAGCCGCACCGACTGGTGGGGCAACGAATAGACACACACACTCTTCTGCTGCCCTGTCACTCCTTCTCTCTCTCTCACTCTCACTCATTACAGACAGCTCTGTTCATTTGTTACTAATGAAACGCTGGCCCTTTCCCATCATGGTGGGATCATATGACCAATGTTCCATCAAACCGCGATAGCTCTGTATTCCTGGAATATAGTAAATCACTTCTTTTATTCCCTGTGTTCTCCCAGTACCTAATAGTTACTGTAAGAATATAGCATTTCTTTTGAAAGTCAAAAGCTGTGACCAGAAGTATTAAATCAATATTATATAGTATCTAGTTAAGGCATCACTTTTTTAATAAACCGTGTAAAACATGCATTGATGTTGTGACATAAAAAAAATATTTATTGTACAATTTATTTTTATTTTTTCAATCCACCCCTTTTAAATAAAAATCCTTAAAAATTGTCTTGGCAAAGGGGTATGGAAAAAAAAAAACATTAAAAATATAATAGTTCACAGATTTTAAAACTTGATCAAATGTTCTGTAATGATGTTTCCTACCCGTCCCTCCCCTCGACAGGGCAGCCCACAAATTAATCTTTGCGTAATAACATTTGCAATCAACGCAGATCACTCGAGGACAACAATATCAATAATATATGCTTTATCCTAACCAACCCAGATGTACTGGTTGAAATGGAATACACCGCCGTGCGCCATGACTGACTTCACCGCAATACAGTCAAGTTAACACCTTACGAGGCCAATATGTGTATTCTTTATCATCCAAGTTCATCCCCCTATCGAACAATACATTTAAAATTGTATTTTTTATTTGAGCAGCGAGTCTGCGTTTAGAATTCACATCAGTTAATAAAATGAATCTGTTCATCAATGGCATAAAATCAATTCTGTGTATTGGAGTAAGCAATCTTAGTTTGCAAAATTTTCATAAATTAGTACCTCCTTTTTTTAAATTTTTATTCCACATTTTATTTGCAGTAAAAAAAGAGCTTTCAAATAAGTTTGTCGGATGATAATAATTCTCATTGTAAAATTAGACAATAGATTGAAAACAGTTTGTACGATAATATGATAGTTTGGTGTTTCATTATTACTACATATTGGTGTTTTTGGAAAGATGGGGTTTGTACCCTTTGTCTTTAAGTTGTGAAGTTTTGCTGTCCCACTGTGTTATAATAACGACACGTCGTTGAATACGCATATCAAGAATATGCCGACAGATCTCTTCCCAATCTAATAGTTGATTTGGAAGATATCTCATTTACCCTTCTTATGCCATCAGACAAAGACCTTCTTTGACTTCTAACTAATCTGTTATATTGCAATTATTTATTGAATAACAAAGTTGATCACAATATGACTACTGAATATATCTTAGCAATCAATGGAAATTACATTTTTTAATATTCAATTAATTTTCTGTTGGAAATATCAAAGAAGATCGTTATGTATAGTGGCATAAATGAAGGTTTTTTTATAAAACAGTAAATTTTTTGGGCCAGTTTTGTCAAAGAATGATTTAGTGGTTTTGCGTGCGACGATTGACTAGTACCGCAGATGGTATAATAACAATACGCTTTGGTTTTGGGACGAGAATGGCTCAGAAAGTGTACTGAGTATTAATTAAACGCGGTTGCAGTTACAGTCTCTTGAGAAAAGTGAAGGAAGTCGGGGAGAAGTGTTCCCTTATTTCTTGCGTCGACTAAAGCGTGCCCGCAAAGAGCGGCGTACGCACGGTGGACATCTGGTTGCGTGGAGGGATATGCCCACGCCACCAAACAAGTTGTATCTCACTCAGGACGATTTTATTTTATTGCTCGAAGGAAGTGCTTCGAACAAGTGCAAAGAGACTCAAGTGAATGTTGAGTGAAAGAGTGATCAGTTCTTCGTGGTCTGTTCCCAGCGACTTGGGAAGCTACCCGCGTCTCCGGGGAAGCAGCGCCTTCCCCCCGAGGCCACCGCCGTGACGTACACTCGCCACGGCCCGCCGCGCCACTTGACGGACTTGTTCTGCCCGAGGTCCACAAGTCAGGCTTGCGGGATCGCCACGGGAAGAAAGGTCTTCCCCCGGGCGCGTCCGCTCGTAGCCTGAAGTGTGTGAATTCGGTTTATTTTCGCCACCCCACCCGAAAGGCGACCGATCGAAAGAAAAATATATAAAGGAATAGGTATATTAAATAATAAATTTAAACTAGTTTTGTTTTCCTTTTTATTTTACTTACATTTTATGATGTTCATTTCTGTTTATGTTCTTGTATAAATCGTCTGTGATATATAATGAGATCTTAAGATACTTTGTTGTAAGTTAAATGGTTTATGTGGTTAGCGAGAGGAGTTGTGATTGCTTTACTCCCAACACCCACCACCCCATCTCCCACTTCAATCTGTTCAACACTTGAGGTGGAGACTGACAATGTTTGCCTTAGCCGGAATCTGGAATCACTTTCCATTGACATACTCAATTTGGACTTGACAAAAATGAATTCAGCTCGAATAATTGAAAAACAAAAACCATTTTTATTTGTTGCGAATGAGGATTGATTAATATCACGCCTCACGGGCACTTCAGAGATGGTTAGAATTATCTAGTTAGCTATTACGTATACCTAGAGTCAACCTAACGCATATTCACCTATTGTTTACCTTAAGAAATATATAACCAAAGCATTATTTGTTACATAAATAAAGTTTCAGTATTAAATATTTGCCAAAATGATTTTGCAATTAAAATAGTTGTTTGAAAATGCCACTACTTGAATTTTTAAAATTCCAATGTGACTTGAGTAATTATTTTTTTATTTCGTCACAAATTATACGCATTTAAAATTTGTTTGTAAACTTTACGAAAAAAAAAAAATCGCTATATTCTATCATATTTTGGCTGTCAAATATTTAATATATTTTCTCTGAAAGTTATGTTAACACTATTTTTATGCCATTTTATATTACCTATGGTATTTGGATCAAGTCATAGGACACAGTATGCAAGTGATGTTTTTTTTTTAATTTTCTTTTTTTTTTTTTTTTTACTATTTATTGCGTCGAGTGTTTGGAAGGGAAGTATCGGTTCGAGGGGGGGAGTGAGATAGATGTCCTAACAGAAAACAGGTTTATGTCGAAAATTAATTTACTAGAAAAATAAATTTTTGCATAACTTAACTTATAATCTAGTGAATTTAATGTAATAGAAAAAAAAATATTCATTGATCGCAGAAGAATTGATTAATTTCACGTTGGGCGTGTTGTGGATTCTCTGCTTTGAAATGTGATTTATCACGGCCACTATTCAATGTGACCGTGACAAGTTGTGCACAGATTGCAAAAACATTTCATTATAAACTAATTCTGGCAAGCATTTTTTTTTTTTTCAAAATTTCAGCTTTGTTCATGAAAATTATGGCTAATTTTAAATTTCCATCTTCAAACTTTTAATTTTCAGAAACGTCCATGACAAAATCAACAACATTGGAAACTGTGCCACTGATTATGAATTTTTGATTGATTCAAACGAAGAGTATATTTGTTATTTCCTAATAATGGTGCCTCTCATAGACGTATTGTATAATTCCGCCGGTGAGGTTTACCTAAATGTACGGCTATGGGGGGCGCTCTATTTATAATTCACAGGGTTCTTAAAAACGTATATCTATTATTCTTCAACCCACATATATTATCTTCCAAATACCATTACCATTTCTGAACCAGTTTTTTTTTAATTTATGAAAAGTTGTCCAATTTATAAGTATCAACATATATAAATAACATTTTGTGATTTTTAGAAATTTCTTGATTGATTGTGAGACCGTTTTAAGTTTTGTAAATCAAACGTAGGACGATTTCAATAACTTAAATTGAAATAACAAGAATCAGGTTTGTTTGAATCTTACTTTGCATTGTATATATTTAAGATAAATCATGACCATACAAAAAACCTCTCCCACATTTATTTATAAGAAAAGTATAAACATTTCTTTATAATATGTTTGTTTTGACATAAGTTATGTCGCCTTGTTTTATAATAATTATTTGTATTTATATTTCACGTTTCCCCGTCAGGAAAAGCACCGCAAAGTGAAACGTAATAAATTAACAGAAAATAAAAACAATTGTGTTGTTTTAAAGCGCCAATATTAATTGTTGACCAGATTGTTTTGTGGCGGCAGTATTGTTTGAAGCAACATTATTGTTTTTATTTGTTGAACAATGTCAAACCATGAAGTGATGGCTTTCTAGGAAAATATGAAATAAACGTATTTAAGAGAATTTGTACGGGAACATGTGTATTAGTAATCACGCTGTGACTGCAACTTAAACAGGACCGCTCCGCGCGGACGGACGAAAATGTTTTTTAAAAAATGTGTAAAAGTCTATTATGTAAGGGATGGCAAAATGAATCTTATTACAAGCTGTGTAATAAAATAAATATTATAAATAATAACTGCTCTTTCTTTCATTGACAAGTTCCCGCTTTCCTTTTACATTTCAGTACAGTTGTCCTTGGAGTTCAGAGGCTGCGGTTCAAATCCATCTCGTCTCAAGATGCTTCTGTGCACCTGTACTTCACAGCGCCTGCCACACGGTGCACAAGGGAAAGATATGATGACAAATGGTTTTTTTTACAGTGCCTGCCACATGGTGCACAAGGGAAAGATATGGTGACGAAATGTTTTTTTTACAGTGCCTGCCACATGGAAAGATATGGTGACATGAGGGAATATGGCTTCCCCAATAAATTGGGATACGTTGTGAGGCTGAAGGGGAGGAGATGAGAAGATAAAGGTTGGGAAGTAATGATTCAATTCCGAATGGTGATATTACTAGAGTGATGCTGAGGTTTTTCGTTGAATTACCAAACATTAATGTGAATTTTGCTTCACAAATCATGAAATTTTGCACACTTGACCTTCAAAATTACAAAAGACATGAGAAATACCCATCTCGTGCACTTTGTTGCATTTTAAAAAACATTAAACAGCGAGAATATCTAACAACTCTAGAATGTACCACAAATATTAATAAAGTGTGTGTTACACAAGGATTTGCAACAAGTGTGTGGATCCTTCTACATATTTTATATCTATGGTTTTGATGTGCGGCACTTATGCAGCATATATACAGCATTTACGCTTTGAACATTGTGCATGGTCAGATTGTCAACCCTGGAGTTTTTTGGGTCACCTGCTGCCAAATCTGAGAGGTTTATTTATACCTGAGAGCTACACACAAAAGTGAGTAACAAATCATTCCTTGTTCAACAGCCCGTGAGTGGTTTATTTATAAACAGCCCAGAGCAGTGGGCACCCTTTTGGCTGGTGACCGACAAATCTGCTCGCTAATTTCGTCATCATATTTTATTTAAAATATGGAGCATTCATCCTTGGACCACGAGAATCCCAATACCTGGATCCTGGACTTTTCATTTCTTTCTGGCTTTCTAGTCTTGGGGACAGCATTCACAAGGCCATTCTAAAACTATCGAGAGGAATAGTTGTGAAAATCAAGCTGAGATGATTTGCTACGTATGATTCATGCATCAGACGGTGTCACACCATTAAACTAAGCAAGCCCCTTTTTGTCAGACAGTTTAAATTTCATTCTGTTTACAGAAACCCCATCATTGCTGATCAGATGTAAATATTTTGCATTGGAGTTACTCACTTTATTTTGAACTAACCTCGAAAAAATACTCAGAACATTAGCTTGTATTTTCCATTTTAATTTTATTTAAACTAGCTGTACCCGAGAGTGGTTTATTTATGCTGTACCCGCTACATGTTGCTGTTGCTCAGTCTGTCTGTGCAGAAAGAGAAACAATAGCATGTGTCGCTTTTATGTCCAAGAGATGGTGCTGTTTTTCAAACAAAGCATGTTATTACCTGTCACAGGTGACATGAATGCCTCTGAGCCAAACAGCGCCTGGCGCAAGTAAAATTTTGGCAACCCTTGTCAAAACCTGATAGATAGTGATCAATAATGTTTGGAGGATTTGTGTTTTCGTGTAACACCGTTTTTATGAAAAATAATCTCAAGGGCGATGATGTTAGGTGAGATGTTATCAGCACCTTGGTAATTTGGCGGACTGCTCCAATTGCGCCTGCGTGGGGCTGGCCCTGATTCAGCGAAATTTTTATCTGTCCCAGACCTCTACGCTATCCTATTAGCGTTTCCTTACTCTCCTAATAATAATTGAATAATAGTCCAGTCAGTGGGGAGTTTTACCTTGCAAAAGGTTAGGTAGTAGCGATTTTGATATATGTTGTTAAGATTGGGACTCTAAGGAAAAAAAAAAGTTTTCGACCTTGGGAGGGTCGAGCTCGACCCGCCATCTTGGATTGAAGGTGCCAAAATTTGTTTTTTTCAAAATAATTGTGAAGTGGTCGTTTTTACAACCAAATTGGTGAAGGCAAACTTAAAGACAACTAAATTACCTACATTTTTTGTTGAAAATTTTTTTTTGTAAGTCTAATAGGTAACGAGTTACAGTGGCGGAAATGTGAATATTTTTCTAAAAAATGATGAAATTCCCAACTTTGTAATTTTTTCGGGTTATTCATTGCATAATTAGAATAATTTTGCAATTAGAATATTAAAATTAGAATAATTTTGCTAACTCATTTCCACACCACCATGAGGTAGAGAACATGGCGCATTTTTTATTGTGGTATCCCCAGTAGGTCTACTCCACAGATATACCAGCGATGGTAGATTTCGAAATTATGTTACATTACTATGAATTATGTTACTATAAATTATGTTACTTAATAACAGTCATCGTCATCAATGTCATCATCTAACTCATTGCCTGTGATACTGAGATTCTGGGCTTCTATTGACAAAATCTCATCTTCTTCGTCCTCGACATCGATGTGAACCTCTGGCGAATTTCGGCATGTTCGACCATTACAGCACCCACATACAATAGAACACTTCAATCCAGCTTTCCTGCAGCCTATATGCAACGCCGCATCCTTTTTTACAATTGCATGAAATAAATAAGTCTCGGGTGCTGGTTTCTTTGTCATTCTTACTGGAACAAGCCCGTTGGTGTCACGTTTCCAGCCCCAGTTTTCTGGATTTTTTTGGATTCCATACCATTTTTGGACTTGATGGTACGTTCTAAATGCATGGTACCATGCAGCGTCGTTCGTTGGTGGCAAAGAGGTAAAATTGAATTTGCTTTTTGTTGTCGACTTTGCGAAACGTTTGTAGCGGACTTCTTCCAAGGATTCCTTATCCATGTCACCCCCGTACAAAGCAACAAGAAAGCGTGTTCCTACAACTGCTATGTCTTCTGGAGTTGCATCATGTTGTTTGAAGATTCCTATCATGGCATTGAGTCTTGTGTCGTTTTGCACAAGCGAACAAAATTTTGTTTTTCCTTGGTTGAAGAAGGACGATGTTGTATCGCAGCCGCTAAAGGCACGAAGAAACAGAATATTCTCAGCCGCCTCTTTGTATTTCACACTATTCGCGGAATACAGTATTTCAAAAGTTTTGCCTCTCCCGGGTTTGCGAAGATATATACTACTTTTGGGTGGTGCTAATGCTGTCATCAGAACTAGGAGATCAACGTCTTTGCCAATAATGAAAACAGCGTCATATGGTGAACACAAGAAAATCGCAGTATTGACAATCAACTCATCAGCATCTTCTTCAGCCTGCTTAACTGTAAAATCATCCTGTATAAATTGCTTTGCAAGCATCAAAATCAGACGGACTTTGTTATTTTCATTGGCTAAAAATCGTTCTTGTGAAACTTGAACTGGCATTGTTTCATCGAAAAGAACATCTGCAGACATGTGCTTCTTCGATCGGCGAAGTCTTTCTGCGGTTTTTGTATTTTTTTCACCATCATCAAGCGGATATCCATCGAAAACAATGACTGCATGTGATCCATAGTGATTTCTTACATAGTGAACGTACTTCTCGCAAATTGACCCAAAATAATCATTCCGATTCCATACAACTTTATGTAAAAGATATCCTCCATCCACAACATTAATTTTGCTACCTTCAAGTTGCACGCCTTCTAGAAGTTGTTTGAAAACACCATAAAATGATGATTTCGTACCTTTGCGCATTCCTTCTTCAGTGAAAAGCGACAAAGGAAATGGGGCGAGTTCGAATTTAAGGAAATCCTTCAATTCTTCGTCGGATTTCTTCACAATACACATTCTCTGGAACAATATTAGCGGGTTGATGGAAATAGTTGTTTCGCTGACCTTTGCTGCTGTTGACTGCTACTAATGGAATATCTTTGTCCTTACGTTTAAATTTTATAGATTCAAAATTTTCAGACGTGGTAACCATGTTCGACATCCTCGCCCTACCTATTTCTCTGGATAAATGACAATTAATCTTTTCACCCCCGACAATTTCAGTCCTGATAGAAAGAAGTGAATTGATTTCGGGGAAAGGACAATGCTAAGAAAACTAATCCAACAACTTTTTATCAACAAAATTTATCAAGAAACTGGAGTTTTACAATTTTTTGTCAAAATTTTCTTCTTTCAACCGCTGTAACTCGTTACCTATTAGACTTACAAAAAAAAACTTTATTACAAAAATGTAGGTAATTTAGTTGTCTTTAAGTTTGCGTTCAATAATTTGGTTGTAAAATCAACCACTTCATAATTATTTTGAAAAAAACAAATTTTGGCACCTTCAATTCAAGATGGCGGGTCGAGCTCGACCCCCCCAAGGTCGAAAACTTTTTTTTTTCTTTAGAGTCCCAATCTTAACAACATATGTGAAAATCGCTACTACCTAACCTTTTGCAAGGTGGAGCCCTTTTTTATCCCCCACTGACTGGACTATAATTTATATAACGCCGTTTTTGTGAAAAATCACCTCAAGGTTGCCAAGTTGAGCTAATTTGAATCTCTTTAGACCTACTGATTTTATCCCTCATTTCCTGTGTGTTCCTGGCACAAGTTAGGCTCATTGGTATCTCTTCAGACCTCTACTCTAATATTTTTTTATTATAATTCTTCTCATTCTGTACTCCTGGCATTAAAATTAACAATTAATTTACATATCAAAATGAGAAGGAGTACGATATATAAAATTTTTCATGATAAAATAAGGAGTCTCGTAATCTAAGAAGGCAGCACCCGCTTATTCGGTGTAATAATTGTAAACACTTATTGTTACTTCCATGCATCATGACATACTGTGCCTAGTTTGCAGTGAACACTTTCAACCCTGGAGATACCTCATATTTTATATATTTTACAAAAACAATTGAAACATTGGAAGAAATATAATATAATTATTTCTGGTTTAAACTTTGTGTGCTCATCACTAAGAACCAAGGAGAGGTCCTCCCGATTCAGGTTCGAAACGTTGCTTGAAATAGCACATATCGCTATGGTAAGGTAGATAAAAATAAAGGTGCATTAAAATGTAAATTATCTTTATTGACTCGGGAACAATCACAGTCGAACACGTGATTTGGGGACTTCAGACGATTGTTTCGATACAAACATGGCCGCCACACGTTGCCAAGTCTCGGTGGGCTTATTTATGTGCAGACACAGAGAGTACATATATTAATAATTATGACATTTTTAAGCAAATGGCTAACTTCAACTGAATTACACTGCTTATGTTATTACCTATAATATTATGTATAAATGATTCACGAACACTGAGAAAAGATATCATGATAAGCACTAAGCTTTCAAATGAATTTCAATACAAATTTTGTTTCTTTATGAGCAGAGAAATTAGAATAGATTAATATAGATTTCCATTTAAAGACTTAAATTTATGGAATACATTTTATTTGTTTTTCGCAACGTTAAGTTACATTTTGAAAAATTGGCTTGTTTATTATTATTATTCTTAAAACTATTGATATAACTTTTGTACCTACGATTCAAATATGTTAGTATAATTCTTACAGCTTGCGAGAAAGCTAAATTCTATGAAAATAAATAATCATGTGATTGATTATTATTATGTACAATTCAAAAAATGCATGGAAAGCAAGTAGGTGTTACATTTATACAAACTTGGGGTGAGTTAATCACAAAAAAGTGCCAAAATAAACAAAAAATTTATATTAAAATGGTAAATTGTACAATAATTGACAAAATGGTGGAAATAATAATTTTAACAAGTGAAATACGTAGTAAATATTAAAAAGAAATAAAAATAAGACATTATTGTTGGCACTCGATAGAGATATCGGGAAAACATCTTGTTTGTGTATAGATTAGCGATGAGTCATTCATGAACGAGCCACACAATTGAGGTAGATCTTTTTCATGAGCTGTATTTTTGTACTATATTCGTATTTATCAGGAGATATTTTAGAAAAATAGCGCCATTAAAACTTTCCTAGTAGTAATTGGTATTACATACTCGGAGACGTCTGCACTTGGAGAGGCTGGGAGCCATATCGGGGAGTCGTATCAGGCAAGCATAGTATGCTCATTACTCACTCAGAGCTCACTGTGATTGCAATGGTGAAATCTTTGACCAATTTAACTTTGCAGACAGACAAAGAGGAACTATAAATTTTTTAAATCCATTGTTTTTTTGTATCCGATAAATCTAACTAGCGACACAACCGCCTGCAAAGTTAAATGTATCGATCAGTAAATGGCACTTCCTTTGTCAATTCATCTCACACGATCAATGTGTAGTGCCATCACCAAGAAGCTATCTGCATTAACTTAAATAAACCCTATTTTGTTTAATCAAAATTGTCAAATGGTTATTCCAAAAATCCACACATCCATATGTTTCTAATAAAATATTATTACAATGTATCGAGTCTATATTACATTGCGATTCTTGTACATAATTCAAAATAATTAACAGTTAGAGGTTGGATACATATTGCTTGCTTTAAATAATATATATTTTTTCAAAGGCAAGTATTATCTAAAATATGATTACTTAGCAAAGACAGTATAAACATTCAAGGGGTATGACCAACACACTCTGTTTAGGTCAACCACAAAACACATTTTTAAGAAACAGAAAAACAACAATGTATTTATGTGGGAAAATTTTATAACATGTGATTCCCAAAGTAGGCAATTTTTTTCAATTTCAGTTCGAAAAAACAAAAAGCGTGAACTTTAACCATAATTGTGATTGCATATAACAGTGAATTAGCATATTATGTTATTCAAAACTATGCATTTTGAATAAAAACAATGCAATAGCATAGTATGTTATTGAAAACTATGCATTTTGAATAAAAACTATGTAATAGACATTAAGTACCTGATCTGTTGAGCAAAAATAGTTCTTCCTGCCTTGTAAAATCATTATATTATTTGGACTCTGTATTGGGTGATTTAAAGTTAATTCTATCTTAAAAAGAACACATTTTGCTATTATTCCTAATACAAACAAATGTTATTGTGAAATCGATTCTACCGGCAGATATAAAATGCAAATAACTTATCCAAAACCTAAACAACAATAAATCCATATAGCTGGCTTTGCAAATCGATTTAAATTAAAAACAATAATAATATAAAACTCCAAGTATCTCCACAACGAATTCCGTAGCATTTTGACCCATCTTCACTCACAGGATGTACACAAGTGTTGAAATCTCATAATCGACTCTTTGCAGATAAAGAACCCTGTCAAAGTGGGCTCACACGATACAATGTCTAGTTGAGAATACAAAATAAATATTATTTAATTAGGGTAAAGTAGACTATGATTGCCCGCAACTATGTAGTGATTGCCCGCTTTCACTTTGATTGCATTTTTCTCAATAAAATATGCAAATACTTCAGCGAGATCTTAACAAATATCTCTATTAGTTCAATGTGATTCAACAAAATGACACATCGGCAGAAATAGCCATGTTGTTGAAGAGTGACACTATTTTTTTTTATTGTTATTAATATTATTATTCAATTTACATTACAAGTTTATTTATAAATAAGTTCTTCTGTACAGTTTGATAATGTCTTCAGAAGGCGGTACAGCTGTCACGCGTAATAATAATTACACAACTGAACTTGTTTATAATTAAACTGTTTTTTTTTTTGTAAACTGAATAATAATATTATTGAATATATAAAAGAAAAATTCAAAATGAAATGCAGCTCTACAAATTAAACTCAAGGTAAATAAATATACAGAAAATAGGGACACTTCTCTTAATACAAACATTATATTTTAAAAATACTTCGTAGTGCCTAGTTTAAATAATAACGAGAAGTAAGTAGGTAAGTTTTTAGATTCTCACGGCCAAAAGCATTTTTGTTGTTTGTTTTTGGGGTGTTATGCCGTGTTGCGCTAACTCCTTCTTTAGCCGACGTTTCTTCACACACATCTTCGGATCTACCGGATCTGCCCTGATGATGGACACTGCAACGCTGTCCGAAACGTCGGCTAAAGAAGGAGTTAGCGCAACACGGCATAACACCCCAAAAACAAACAACAAAAAAAGAGAAGTAAGTAGTTTAGCTTCGAAAAATAATTCAAATCCGATTGTTACTTGGCGGCCATTGTTATTGATGTTAAAGTTTAAAAGTTTTTTTTTCTTCTCTTATTTAAACCAGAATATTACCCTAAAATAGGCTCTTGGTTCATGTTTATTAAAACATAAATAAACAAATTAACATTATTAAGTCAAACTTGGCGTTTTTTTATGAAATAGCTACTAAAAGCATTATTTCAAATTTCTGGAAACTGATATACTTCCTTCTCATTGTTGTCTAATGGATAAACAGTGGTTTTTCTATTAAAAGATTAAGTGTAGGGATTTTCTGCGTATTTATCAAACTTCATAGTAATAATAAAAGATTTTGTCAGATTTTGTGAAGTACATCAAAGTTTTTTTTTTTAATTTTCCAGGTTTTTCTTACATTATCTTAATGTTTTGCCTATCATTATCGATAATAAAACAATAAAAATAAGTGTGTACCATCTTCAGGTTGTTTTATTAACGATTTTTATTGAATCATTAAAGTGGGAAATCACTGTACATTAAGTTACATTTATTGTTAATTTAAAAAAATTATCATTTAGTTATCGGTGTGATGATCTAATAGGTAATTAATGTTTGGTAATATGGTGGGTGGTACCAAACCTACACCCATTCAAAGTTTAAAAAAATGCTTAAGCGGGCAATCATTACCTATTTCCTATATATGTAATAATAACGTGAAGGCTACTATTGGAGGAAGTGATGATGTTGGTTGAGAAGGCGCCACCAGACAGTATTGTCAGTCAGAACGCAATGTCCGCAGTGTTTGCACGGTCCCACGACACGATGAGAATATAATCTAGAAATCACAATGGCTCTCAAAAAATAATATTGACCTAGCCGAGTTGCGACTTTGCTGCCATCATAATTCGGAATGTTTTGCGTGTTGTACTTCTGCAAAAGGAAAAAATAACTAGAATTAGTATCCAAGAACAACTTATTTTTTAGGTTATACCAATAAATGTAATAGATCATTTGCAGAAGAAGATAAAAAGATAACGGTCACAACTAGGAATCGAACACAGGATAGGCGACCTAAACCACTGGACCATTGAGACCTATTTATTAAACGTCATATTTGTCCATTTTTGCAAGACGATATTGTTAATTCTGAATTTGAAATATGATGTCAACAAATATGACGTTTAATAAATAGGTCACAATGGTAGAGTGGTTTAAGACCTCAGTAAAACAAGAGATCCTGGGGTAGAGGAGAGAGAGGAGTGAACATGTTGTAGAACGAAGAAAACACACGCCGGCTAATCGTTCCACTGCCGAGTTGTTGAACTTTAAGAAGGAGTCACAGAAATTACTCATTTGGCATGTTTTCCGACTATGCACCAGTGCCGAAGGTATCAATCACGCTAGTTTCTTGGAGCATCTTAAATTGAAATACTGGTAGAACAAGGACAGCATTCCCACCTGACTCTTGTGCTCTAAATATTGCAATCTGTTTGTTAAGGGAATCTATCAAATAGATCGTCCATTTCTGAAGAGTCGAGGGTTTTTTTTCTTCTATTATTTTGGAGCTCCAGACCAGGGGTGATTGACAAATTGAACAGTGGGGTGCAATTTAATTTTTTTTATGTGACACAAGAGCGCCCCTTGTAACAGTTTATTTATTTAATATCAACGGTATAAATATACCATAAACAATGATAACATGTCACAGTTAAAATCGTAGAAATATTTTAAAAAAGAATTACAAATATATGTGGCATTTGAATGTGAAATGACATTAGAGAGTAAGTAAACAAGAGATACAAGTACATAAGTTTCTATAGTGCAAATAAGGTAGAATTAGATTTAATTAATATTGATTGAAAAGATTTGATAGCATAGCCCTCTTGTACCTACCTTGCGTGCAGTTAAATAGATCTGCCACATCTGCGTATCTATTACTAACTTCATGCAACCTAGGTACAAGCGAGTGTTTGGAATACTCAGTCCTGATATTGTTGCATTTAAACAAAATTTTAGAACGAGTAGCTCTCGTGGGTATATGAAATTCAATGAGGTTAATTAAATCAGGACTGTCTATACTACCTTTTACAATTTTGAACATAAATATTAAGTCGGATATAATTCTTCGATCTGAGAGTTTTAATAAATTTAGATTTTTCATCAAGTAATTATAATTTATATTTTCAATGGGAATACCGAGTTTAAAATTAATGTGTCTTAGGAATTTATGTTGAATTTTTTCGATTGAATCTGAATGTAATTTGTAGTGGGGGGACCAGATCGAGGAGTTATATTCGACTTGACTACGAACCAGGGATGTATACAAAAATTTTAATGTTGAAATATTCTTGAAACCTTTGGAATTTCGAAGAATGAAGCCTAGCATTTTCATTACTTTATTATTAATATTATTTATATGCGATATAAAGTTTAATTTAAAGTCAAAAGTTATCCCCAGGTCATTAATTTCTTCAACAGAGGTAAGGATTGAGTTATTGAGTTTATATGAATGAATAATTGGTTGATTTATTCTGTAAAATTTAATTGAATAACATTTATTTATGTTCAGATGAAGTTTGTTAAGAGAACACCAATTAATTAACCTGTTCAAATTATTTTGTAGACAGATACAATCTTCAGCGCTTTTGATTATTTTAAATATTTTTAAATCATCTGCGAAAAGTAACGTATTAATATCTTCATCTAATATATTTACAATATCATTTATGAACAGTAAAAATAATATTGGGCCTAAATGAGACCCCTGTGGTACACCACTGGTAGCTATAAATTGATTGGAAATGAACAAATTGATTTTTACAAGTAAAACTCTATTAGTTAGATAGCTAGCAAACCATTCTAAAAGTTTTCCGTCAATACCGAGCTTACGTAGTTTGATCAGGAGAATTTTATGGCATACTTTGTCAAAGGCCTTGATAAAGTCCGTATATATGGAATCGACTTGAGTTCTGTTAGCTAATGCGTTTGATATATAGTTTTCATATAACGAGAGATTTGTCAGAGTTGATCTACCTGACAAAAATCCGTGTTAATTCGGAACAATGAGATGGTTAATACATGGTGAAATTTTATCAAGTAATAGTTTTTCAAAAAGTTTAGGAATTACAGATAGCTTACATATTGGTCTATAGTTAGTAACATCACTTTTATTACCCTTTTTAAATATAGGAGTTAGATAACAACGTTTCCAAATATCAGGGAAGCACCCTGTGTCAAGGGATTGATTAAACAATAGAAAAATCGGCTCAGCCAGTGAAGTAATGCAATTTATCAGGATATTGGGATGTACATTATCAGGTCCAGCCTTTTTGTTTTTGTCTAAGGATTTGATTTTACTTATAACGTCGTTTATGTTGATGTGTATGGCAGGGATTTGTATGCTCTCGTTAAGCGACGAAGGTGGTATATAATTGACTGGGATATCTTCGTCATAGACGCTTTTAAAATAATCAGCAAAATAGTTAACTTTTACATTCATGTCAGTACTACTCTTTTCTTTGAAGTGCATTGAAAGGGGTAAACCTTGTTTGTTTTTTCTAAGAGAGTTAACGTGAGTGAAAAAGTTTTGTATATTAGAAGGTATAGAGTTTTCGATTCCATTTATATAATTGAAATATGAATTTCTTGATAGTTTTTTACATTGAGTTCTATAGTTGTGAAATATCCTGTAGTCGATAAGAGAGTTCGATTCTTTAAAGTTTTTGTGTGCAATTTTTTTACAGATAACTAGGTTAATTAGCTCGCCACTGAACCATTTTGGAAACTTCGCTTCCTTGAAGTGTGAAAGTGGTACAAAGCTTTCAATGGCCTTATTAATAATTTTGTAAAATAATTCAAGATTATAGTTAATAGTATTATTATGGTGAAGAAATGACCAGTCTTCATTTGCAAGATATTGATTCATGTTAGAATAGTCAGCTTTGGAGAAATTATAAGTTAGGTTAGGAAGAACAGTTGTGTCATCTGGTGAGTTATTAGTAGTGATGGTTATGCTTAGAGCGGGGTGGTGGCAGTCTAGGGGGAGAAGCTCGTCAACTGATTTAGCAATATGGACTGAGGTATCACTGCAGAATACTAAATCCAGCAGCCGATTATTGGTATTGTAGACTTGATTGACTTGATGTAGAGAGAGTAAGTTCGTCATATCTATTATTTCGCGGGCATTTTCTGGTAGGCTTAAGTTGTTATAAGAGTCCTTATTCATCCAATCAATGCAAGGGGTATTATAGTCACCAAATAAAATTGTTCTGGCATCAGGGTATTTATTTTTAAAGGTTTCGAGGTCATCTATGTGGTTTCTGTAGACTGTGATATTGGATCCAGGAGGAATGTAGACACATCCCAGTAGAATTTTGCCTGATTTAGTTTTTAGTAAAACAAATACCTGTTCCACGTCCAGATGTTTACAAATTAATCGAGTGGATGGCAGTAATTTTGTAACGGATATAAGAACTCCTCCTCCTCTGGTTTTAGTACTAGTGGCTGGATTTCTGTCAAGGCGGTAGGTGTTGTAAGATGAAAATCCAAGTTCCTCGGTGTGAATATCAGGATCAAGCCAAGTTTCGGTAAGAAGAAAAACTTCAATGTGTTGGAGTAGTGGAAGAGTAGTTTGTAGCTCTATGAGTTTGGTACGGCAGCCTCGGATATTTTGGCCGTATCCGATGATGTGTTTGAGTTTTTTGAAGTTGACCTTATTATTGTGGGCTTGTTATTTATATATTTTATTGTTAACCCAACTTCTCCTCCCTTTATCCGAGTTTCCAATTCTTGGTGGAGGTCCGACAAGAATTTTCGTTGGTTCGGTGTTTGGTCGGAAAAGATTTTAACAGTGGAGTTGGTCAGATAAAAGTTCTTTCTCCTGAGGATATTTATTGCTTCAGTGGAGTTCTTTAGAATAACCTTAACGGGCCTAGGTTTATCCGGCCTCACTGCTCCAAGGCGTAAAGTGTTGATAGAGTTAATTTCAATGTTACTATCAATCTTATTCAAGATATTTGTAATTTGTATTTTGTCATCTTGTATTTTTTCTATTTGGTTGAGCTTAGAGCTTTCAGGAATATTTATGATTATTAGATTATTTGCTCTTTTTTTTCTTTCTTCGAGTTCGTCGGCTGCTTCACAAGTAGATACTAATGAGTTAGGTTTATTGGATAATGCTTTAAAAGCTGACAGCTCACCCTCGAGTGCTGCCATTTTGGCAGCCATTTGAGCAATGGTTCCGAGAATAGCATTAGTTTTTGGTACCATTTTTGCAATTTATTTATTTATTTATTTATTTATTTATTTAACGCCCAGAGGGCTTTTACATGGTTGGTAGTATAATTTTAATTTGACAAATACTTTCAAACATAAAAAATAAGAATAAAATTACATTTGATAAAAGCTATGCAACAAGTCATACAAACACAAGAAACAAAAACAGAAAATTACAGCTATTTGTTGGTTTACATGATTTGTTTAGGAGTATTGTTGAAATAAATGTTTTAAATGATCCACAAAACTTGCCAAGTTGGTATTGAATATGTCAACATCACCCAAGTAATGATTTCCCATGGTGTGAAGTCGTTGTATCGGAGAGTGGGCAATGTAGTTACGCTTATGTGTGCTGCTGTAGAATATTGTATTTTGTCGTGTTGTTACTGTGGGTGTATGTATGTTTATAAGTTGCAGGAGTTCACAACAGTCGAATTTAGAGTTAAGTATTTTGAATAAGAACGTTAAATCGTTTATTTTACGTCTATCTTCTAATGTATGTATTTTTAGAGTATTTAGTAAGAAATTGTATTTTAAGTCTTCGACAGGGATATTTAATTTAAAATTTATAAAACGTAGAAATTTTTTTTGTATTCGCTCAATGTTGTTAATGTGAATTTTATAAGATGGAGACCAAACTACTGAGTTATATTCAATTAGACTTCTTACTAGAGATACGTATAATAGTTTAATGGCTTGCAAAGAATTAAAGTTTTTAGTTGTTCTTAATACAAAGCCTAGTGTTTTCATACCTTTGTTCACAATTTGATGGATATGATTGGTGAAACTTAGTTTTTCATCCAAAATAATTCCAAGATCTCTCATTTCCGTGACTCTTTCTAAAGCTATGTTATTGATGGAATATTCGAATAAAACAGGATTTTTGTTTCTGAAGAAAGTCAAGGTTTTGCACTTTACTACATTTAAAAATAAATTATTTTGAACGCACCAATCTCTAAAGTTACTAATATTTGACTGTAGTATATGGCAATGATTTATATCAGTTATTTTCTTGTATAGTTTGACGTCATCTGCAAAGAGCAATACCTCGACATCGTTGAAGCAATTGGTTATATCATTGATGAAAATGAGGAACAAAACCGGGCCAAGGTGACTACCTTGCGGTAGGCCACTGGTAGCCCGGAAAGCTTTCGACATCCAAGATTTTATTTTAACGAACAGTTTACGATTTGACAAATAGCTACTAAACCATTTTAGCATGTTATCCCTTATTCCTAGAGCAAATAGTTTTTGGATTAGTAGTTTATGGGATACTTTGTCGAATGCCTTCGAAAAGTCTGTATATATACAGTCGACTTGTTTATTTTCTGCAAATGATTGTATAATGAAGTTTTGAAATACCGTTAAGTTAGTTGCGGTGGATCTTCCTTTGATAAAACCGTGCTGTTTTTGATTAATTAATTTTATTAATTTGGGATAGATTTCATCAAGGACCAATGATTCAAAAAGCTTTGGCAGTACTGACTGTATACAAATGGGGCGATAATTAGCTATGTCAGTATCGTCTCCTTTTTTGTAGATCGGTGTAATGAAGCTAGATTTCCAGCGGTCTGGAAAATGTCCAAGGGACAAGAGACGGTTAAATAGTAATGTAAGTGGTTTAGATAATGTATTAGAGCATGTTTTGAGGAATATTGGTGGAATGTTGTCTGGGCCAGCGGATTTGTCAGTGTCTAAGGAAAGTAATTTTTGTTCGCAACACTTTTGTGTGATTTGGCAGTTTGTTAAGTTTGTGGTCATATTAAATTTGTATTCGGGTATTTTATCATCTGGAGTGTCTTCATCATATACATTTTTGAAGAAGTCCGAAAAAAGGTTTACAATATCCTGTGTATTGTTTGCACTGATTCCATTCATATGCATTATTGGCGGGTAGTCTGTGTTTTCATTGTTCATTTTTTTAAGAAATTTCCAAAGGTTTTTGGATTTAAAGACAGTGTCCTCGACAGAGGTTATGTACATTTTGTAACATTGTTTGGAAAGATCTTTACATTTTTTCCTAGTTTCGCTAAAGATTATATAATCATTTATGGATTTACTTTGTTTGAATTTTTTGTGTTGACTCTTTTTTTGCTGAAGAGAGGCTGTAAGCTCTGATGAAAACCAAACCGGGTAGGTATAGCTTCTCGGTGTGTAAAAAGGTACATAGGATTCAATAGTATTAGAAAAATATAAATAAAGTTTATCTAACGATTCATCAACGCTTTCATCGGATAAAAAAGACCAGTCTGTATTTGAGAAATAGGAGTTAATTGAGTCGAAGTCGGCTCGTTTAAAGTTTAGGACGCTTTGTGAAGGTTTCCTTTCATTATCACATATCATATTTAATTTAATGTATAGGGGAGGATGATGATTATCTATAGGTAGAAGTGGATCATTTGAGAGTTCAACAGACATTTTAGGATAGTTTGATAAAGCTAAGTCTAATAAGCGATTGTTACTGTTATATATAAAATTATGTTGATGAAAGTTTAGAAAGTTTACCATGTCCAAAATTTCACGTGCACGATCGTTTTCACTTTCGTTTATGATGAGACCACAGTTATTTGCTTTCCATATTAAGTTTGGTAAGTTATAATCCCCAAGAATAACAATTTTCGAGTCAGGATATTTTGATGAAATTGTTTCGATGTCTTGACAGTGGTTTCTATATGACTGAGGGTCAGAAAGTGGTGGTAGATAGGCCGTTCCAAATATAATTTTCTCGAGAGGAGTCGTTATTTGCACAAAAATATGTTCGATGTTATTGTGTTTCGTGGTTAATTTTCTTGCTGACAACTTCTGTTTTATTGCAATTAAAACTCCTCCACCTCTTGACTTGGAACTTGATCTGACGTTTCTGTCGCAACGAAATACTTTGTAGTTAGTAAGACCGAGTTCAGTCGATTTGATTTCCGAGTTTAGCCAGGTTTCCGTAAGTATAATGATGTCATGATGATGAGAAGGTAGAGCTGCTTGTAGGTCATCGAGTTTTGATCGCAGTCCGCGGATGTTTTGATAATAGATTTTTATGGTTCTGGTTCGGTTAGGTGGGATTTCTTGAATATTTTTGTAACTTCCTAGTTTTTTGGTCGATTCGGCACGATTCGGGGGGTGGAGTTAATGTATTTTATGGTGACATCTTCACCATTTTCTTTCCTTTTTTCCAGCTGAACCCTCAGATCGCTCAGAAATTTTTGTTGCGCCGGTGTTGAGTCGGGGTAAATTCTGACATTGTTCTTGAGAAGACTTCGTTTGCTTAGAATATTTCTGGATTGTGTTGAATTTTGTAGTTCTATTTTTATTGGTCTAGGCTTGTCATTTAATAATTTTCCAACTCTATAAAATTTAGAAATATTTTCATTTGCTGAATTGTCGATTACACCGATTATACTGGTGACAGAGGCCTGGTCATCCAAGATCCTGCCAGCTTCTGTCGCTTTAATGCTTTCGGGCACATTGCAAATAATAATATTTTTAGATCGCACTTGTTGTTCATTCATTTCCGAAATTGCCTCGCAAATATTAAAGTTGTTTTGCGAAGGATTTGCTCTAATATCCTTGTATGCACGCAGTTCTCCTTCTAAATTAGCAGTTTTGGATGCTACAGCTGAAGACATGGTACTTATGGCACTTAAAATTTCACATGCAATTGGGGAAATTTTAGAGATTTGATCCTTGTTAAATTTGTTGGCCGGATCAAAAAGTACTTTATTTAAGGCATTGACAGCTATTTCTGCTTTGGAGATGAAATTTTGTACATCCATTGTGAAACGTTTGAAAATTCACTGTTCACTGCTTATCACTGTTGGGAGTCGATGATTTATTTTTGCTTTTGTTGACACAGTACACAAGTTCTTCCAATGCTAAATACTGCTATGTTAGTAAATAAGTGCTGCTTGTTAATATTCGATAATATTTATGTGTAATAATTCACTGTAATTAGTTTAAATGTTTAATTTTGACAAGAGTAGATCAAAATATGTTTGTACTGTCAAAAGAGTATTGTTGAATTATTTGATCTTTGTTTAATTTGCTTGTTGGGTCAATTATTAATTCAGTGAGGGCCTCAACCGCGTTTCTCGCCAGATTGATGAATCCTTGGGAATCCATTTTATTAACTTAAAAATTTAGTTTAAAACAACAAGCCCCGACATCCGTTACTAATATCGATTCGAAGATCTAGGCAATCATATCGATGAGTACCAACACAACTCCGCGGATAGTTGAGTTCGGATCGCTGATCAGTTCAGATCCAGCGGAGCAGTAGGAAATACGTTACGGACACCAGGACGAATCATGGCGACGCAACGTTTTTCAACTGTCGAAAAAATGATCATATTATTTAGTTTTCTTTCTTATAATTTTTGGTTTACGTGTAGCTTATTTAAAAAATATAAATTCCTTAATTATTCAACTAACTTAAATATAATAATGTGGTTACATTTTGTAACTAAACTCCAAGAAATTATCTTTGAGTTTCTGACCAGCAAATTCTGAAAAACCAGTACTTGTTCTTTTCAGAATTCGCTGAACATTTAATTAATACTAACTAGACTTTTGATAAAAATACAGGAGTCAAAATTATACATAAAAATAAAATAGGAATACGCCTTAATAATTTAGAAGCATTAGAATTAGTAAAATCAATTAAAAATAAAAGTAATTCCCCAATTTTAAATAAACAGTTAGAACTAACCACCATTCCAATTTTAAAGTTGTTCTCTTTCTCCCTATCTAACCCCCACCCTTCCCTTACCCCTCTACCTACCTGTCTCTGACGCCCACCACTCCTTCTCTAAAATGCTTCCTCTTTCTTTTTTGTTTACCTCATAATATTTCTCTGTACTATATTTATTGTCCTGAAGAAGGTTGGGAACAACCGAAACCGTTCGACATATATAATAAAATGGTTTAAAACAAAAAAACTTTTTCATTTTGTATAATGTCAAGCCACAAAGTGTTTGCTTTCTTCGATAATTCAAATTTAATAATATAATTAATAAGTTCTGCAAGTATTTTTTGGTTTTTGTTATTGTTACAGCTTTCAAGGTCATTTTCAAACTGTGGTTATAACCACGTTAAGACGACTTATTTATATGATTCTATTTTACCCCCTCCCAATTCAAAATGATTTATTACCGGTTAAACCGATTTACTGATAAAATAATTGTGACAATAGATTTCATATTCTGTGGGGGTATTTTGAAGTATGTTTTCCCCACATTAATGTTATCTTAATTGTTTATTCTAAATTATTTATTCTCGCTTCTAAGTATTGTCACAAAACCTAAAAAATATAACACATTTAAATAAATTAATAGCAGCCACATCATTATTAAACAATTAATTTAAGATAACGCACTTTTAGCAAGATAAACAATAAATTCAAATAACCAGGCACTTCCCTTCTTTATTCCTTTTTTCACTAAACATTCTTACCATTCAATCTTGGCACATATTAGATTAGGTTAACCACTCAGAACATTAGAACGTCAAAAGACGTAAATATGATAATAGCGGTCAAGACATTAGAACGTCTTTTCACGTAAACGCGCGAGATTTTACAAAAATCGATTTATTTCCATCACTAGTATACGGATTGCCATGATTTAAAAAACAGAGCATCGATAATGAATAACGCTACGCGTCTGTATTCAAATATATATCTATGGAATGTAGAGGTGCATTATCTAAGTCGATTGGATCTGTCATCTTGTTCGTTCATAATTTATTGCGTTTCTAAATAATTTATTAAAAATATTTTAGTTTGGACGGTTAATATTTTGAGGTGACTAATAGTTTTTAATTATATTTCTTCAATATATAAAGTGTTATTTCTTTATGATACTCAGAAAAAAGTACATTTTTCACAGCTTTGAAATAATGGTCAGCGATTTTTACATATTTTTGACGTTTTCAGAAAATGTATATTTAGAAACGCAAATATTTACGTATAACAATACAATACGATAGTGAATTTCATAATCTTTCCAAAACATCTTTTAGAATGAGGCTACGTTTCCCAAAACGTGAGTTATGAAGCTTTTAACAAAACTCGTAAATATCACAAAAATTTTCACGTTTTGACAGATCGCAAAGGAACACAAAGTAAATAATAGTCTTTGTCCGAGAGGTTAAGAGTCACAAACTTGTTCTTCTTGGGCAGTTGAGGGCGCCCAGCACTTTTCCAAACTGTTTTAAAGGCCAGATGGGTCCTTTTTTTGGTCCCAACAGTCGGGAGCCAGTGAGCCAGCAAGGTGGTTCCAGGCCAATTGGGGCATGTTGTGAGGTTGAAAGCAGTAGGGAGAGGAAAGAGATGTGGAAGAGGAAGTACCTAGCTATTCAAAGACAACTAAAGCCATTTCAAGCAATGTTTCTGACTTTCACCACAGCGATACTGAGAGTATCTGGAACGTGCTGCAAATATACTAAGTAATAGACTGTAGAAATTATGAAATAACACAAATTAATCAAATAAAATTAACTTGTACATGCAGGGATTTGAACAGATTCATAGCTAAGCAAAACTCTTGGATTCATAAAAGCTCCGAAATGGTGTTGTTACCTGGTATGTCGGGATCGGCAGAAGGTTCCACGTGGTCTCCAATGTCCTGGCTGTAGAAGCCCTTGTGTATCCGCTGCTGCAAGCCCTTGATCTCCTCGTCGTAAGCCGTCCACTCGGGCACTATCCTCACGGCCGCCGTCAGCTTCGCCTCTTTGGTCTGCGGGTTGTTGCACTACAAAATACCACATATTAATTTGTATTCATTGAAGTACAAAATAGCTGATTGGCACCATCTTTGAGCTAACAAAAATCTCTACAAGATAATTATTTTTAAAATATTTTGCTCACCAATTTGAATAAAATTTGATTTCATCATTATTGCTGAACCAAATCCCATGCATTAACAACTGTATATGCTCTTCCTAGGAATATCTTAAATTACTCGCCTTAAAATAGACTTTGTCTAGTAAGGCGGACAAATAAACTATGTAAACAAATATTACAATAAAACACATGTCCGGATTGCCGGCATTGAAATTGAAATTATCGTTTTTTTGTTTTAAATATTAACTCAACGTAGAAGGCCTGGAAGAAAATAATTTTCCTCGGGGCCTAGGCCCTTCCAATTTAAGAGGCGGGTATGGGTATCGCCGCCCCGGGAACCATTAATTGGATAACCAACACCTCTGCCATAGGTCATCCCAAGTGGTTCGCTACTAAACTAATACATATATATGTACTTACGAGATCTATAGTCTTGGCGGTGGCTTTAGAGGCGTCATCGCACCAGGTCTCGCACCACAGCCACTCTTGGGGGAGACTCTTGATGGCCACTTGGTGGATCATGTTGTTGGGGAGGTCCTGGTCTGCAATCAACACAACATGGACACAAGTTAGCGGTGTTGTAGGCCAGACATTCAATCTCATACACATAAAATAATTACAGTAGAATATTCCTTAAAATAATAAATATTCTAGAAATTACCGTCCATTTGTTTTGCCAAAATTCAATTCCCAGAGTCGCAAATATTGTATGCAAATCAATTTGTATTTTTATTGCGAACCGTCAATAATATTTGACACAACTATTGGGGTAGCTGTGGTGAACAGTTAGAATTGGAAAGGGATTCCGACTTTCCCTTAATTTTTGGTATATGTCTTGTTACAAATCGACATTATGGCCTTGAGGGACCCCTGCAGGTGATCACTGCACAAGCTTCCATATAGATTCAAATTAAACATACTCAGGGAACATGTTCATTGCACAGGTTTAACAGATTCGTAATGTACAATAAATTGTTGCAATGTCATTGATGTAGGTGTGTACTCCACAATCAGACAGGGACAGGTAAATGGGTGGAGGAACGCATGAACATATATTAAAGAGAGATGCATATAGTTGCATCAACATGGCCATTCAGCGCCATTTTGTTCTTTTGACATTCAAAGGGTCCCCGTTAAACGTTGATTCTAGCTGCGTTTCAGCTTTCTATCAAATTGTAATAAGCTGACAAGCTTAACATGATAGTTGTCCTCTTCTGCCGATCATAACTTGTTCAAAAGCTGAAACGTACTAAGAATCGGCATTCAATGGGAAACTTTCGACTGTCATTAAACAAACTGGCGCTGAATGGTCGTTTGATGACTTTGTCGCATGTGAATTTATGCGAAACAATTGGGTCTAAGTTTATAAACCTTGCAGAATAATATTTGTGTAATATCAATCTCTAAACAGTTAACTTACGGTTCTTATATTTCCAGTATGAAATAAGAACATCTGCATATGGGGATAGTGTGAAATAAGAACATCTGCATATGGGGATAGTGTGAAATAAGAACATCTGCATATGGGGATAGTGTGAAATAAGAACATCTGCATATGGGGATAGTGTGAAATAAGAAAATCTGCATACGGGGATAGTGTGAAATAAGAACATCTGCATATGGGGATAGTGTGAAATAAGAACATCTGCATATGGGGATAGTGTGAAATAAGATCATCTGAATATGGGGGTAGTCACATAGATCAAGTTAATGAAATCCTCAGCATGGGAGACCCCAGTGAAGATATTACTATTTATACTTGTTATATAAAAGGAAGGTAATAAAACATTATCAGTACATTATTAACGAAATGAGTGTGTGAGTGTTTGACTGACCGAGGTTGCTAAGACTGTTGGGGTCCTGGCTGAGCGCCTGGTACTGGCCACGCAGCCTGTCTCCAGCGGCGATCCTGCGGAACCTCTTGAGGTCCACCACGTACAGCGCCGAGATATGATAGCGCCGCCCCTGCAGGTGGTTGCGCCAGTAGCCCAGCTTCCAGAATCTGCAGTCATGCAACAACACCATTAACTTGTAGTATTCATGGATTCAACAAAATTACTGTAGAGGGCCCGCAGTTAGTTAAATAGTACACAACTGACCCAGTACAAATCGCAAGTGCGCCGCACTATTGAATTCGGCAGCCACCTTGAAAAAAACCTTGACTCTCTTTCTTAACAAATGGCTTGCAATCTTTGGAGCACAAGAGTCAGGTGGGAATGCTGTCCTTGATCTAACTGCTCCGAAGAACTAGCATCATTGATACCAGTGGATAAAAAGGAAGCTGTTGGGAAGTGAGTTAGCTTAGAGCTTCACAGATGCACTCATAGAGGGCAGTGCAAAGAGCTTGCTTGGAAGTCCGCAAGATGGCAGCTAGTAGTCAGTAGTCGCTAGGGCCAGTTAGGCTGCTTCCAGACAAACATGGTGTTTGCAGATCTCATTTATCCAGCTCCTAGTTGGGTCGACCATCGAAGTCACTCTTGTAATAAGCGAAGTATTGAATAAATCCCTGATTTAATATAAAGAACTTATTCTCTAAAATCTCCTTCCACGACGAGTTGGAGAACTGTTTGTGGGAACACAACACAAGCCAAATGCGCCCTACATTTGTACCTACACAGTTGAAATTTGTCACATGAGAACGGGTCGTCTCTACGACTAATTCTTGAGTTCACAACTTGGCTGTGAAAGAATTTGCCGGTCTCTACGATTCCTCCCTCCTACAATACATACGTCTCTTCTAGACCCATGTTCACGCCTTCTTCTCTTCAAAAAACTCCACACAGCATCTCGAAAGATGACATTGGCCTTGAGAGAAATTATTTTCTTCAGGGCGTCTAGTGTGGACTAAATGTAAAAATAAAAAATAGTCCTTCCGCCGACTGGCTCAATGTCAGCGAAGTTGGGAAAATTTTCCATTACTGCTGACATTGTGGTGACAGTCAGTCGGTAATCGCCAACCAGGCGAATTTTACACATCAGCATATGAGGGCCATTGCTTCTTGAATTCGGTGAAGTGTCACCGTTAGTGCAGCAGTATTGTCTAATTTATTGAACCCCTCAACTAGTTTCTGCACAGTCTTCGAATTGTTTTGTCATTGGCTGCACATAATCCCCGTAAGCACTCAGGCAATAGGCCCATTGTGCTATCTCCCATTTCACCACGTTCCTTTGACAGTAACCCAGTCCCTTTGATAAAGTTCACCAGGGTTTTCATTGAATATTTGTCTACGTTTTCTGGTTGTTAAATGTGTTTTCCTAGATAGCTGGGCGTTGTTCCCATCAGGGCGAGACATTGACATCTCTTCATACTATTCAAATGTACTGCATCTGTTGGTGTTTTCCACCACCAGCAGCTGCATGTGTCTCCATTAGATGGCAGTGTCCTGTAGACCTACCAGTTTCCTCAGTAAGTGCACTGTTCATATTGAATAATTTTCTGGTTTGTCTGGGGTCTGGTCCATTTACGAGTACTCTGGATATCCCATTTGTCCCAGCGCTGGGTTTCGACCCACCTTTCAGTGGCAAGCTGCCACTCCTTAAGTCCAGCTTGGATCCTGCAACGGGTACTTCCATCGATTTCCTTGCTAGTCCGTCAGCCTGCCCGTTACCTTTAATCGCAAGAATGTAATATTACAAACCTGAATCCGTCCATTTCGACCCTGCTTTCACAGAATGGAGTGTATCCGTAAGGAGCGCCTCCGAGGTCCAACTCCACCAGCTCCTTCATGTCAGCTCTGACTATCTGAAAACACAAAATAGTTTCCTTTAGTTAACATACAACATGCTATTATTGTTAACTACAAGAAATCATGAAGGGGAGCATGACGAAGATATATGCTGTCACCACAGCTTACAAATAATTAAGTAAAGAGTTCGTAGATTGTTCAAAAACCAAATAGATTAGACGTAGTATGGATTGAAAGTCACAGAGGGAGATATTAGTAAGACTATTAACAGAATACTGTCACCTCAGGAGTCGCATGCTGTTGGGAGGGGAAAGCACCAACAGCTGTAGACATGCGAAAGGGATAAAGAAATACCCATACGACGAGAAAAAGGCTCAGATGGGTGCCGGTGGGGGGAGCGATCATAGATATATGAATTTTGTAGACCGGGCATCTCGAATCACATTCTCCCGTGACAGAAATAGAGATGGTAGTGGAATTATGGCATATCCAATTGGGCTATGATATAACTACATCGCAACAGCTTGGCCGTGCAAGGCAGGAATAAGGGATAAAAATGTGTACCTGATCAGCGTCCACAAAGATAATCTTCTTGACGTGCAGTGGGAACAGGACGTCGAGGAAGAGGATCTTGTAGCCCCAGATGATGCGCTGCTTCTCCGACTGCTGGTGCAGCCAGCGGGGCCACTTGTACTGGACCAGCTCGTAGTCAAATCCGTACTCCTTGGCCATGTAGGGCAAGATGTCCTAAAATACCATATAAAGAGTTAGATCGAGTAATTACACCAACATTAATGAGTTTGAATTAAAATCAAAAACAGACAAATTCTTTTGAGTGTCGAATGATTATAGAATTGTTTTTTTTTAATGTGAAACTTGCTCCAAACCGTTCAGAGTTAGGGGGACTATAGCATCCCTAATTGATGATGCCGAGTCTAACTTCTAACCTTGAGAGAAGGACTGAGGTAGTTCTTGAGGAACCAGAACTTGACAGGCGTCTTGGTGTGCTTGAGCACCGACAACATCATGATGCGCAGAAACCTCTCGTACAAATGGCCTGACGCCACCGAGAAGATGTTGATCTTGTCGTCTTCATGATCACCAGAGTCTCCGGCCGAGAATGAACTGAAATTAATCAAACAATTACTAATCAAGCCTTCATTAGGTGGCCGGATGGTGTTTAGACAAACACCGCATCCAAAGGGATAACGAAGAGGAAAATCACCGATGCATTGGAGTTACCAAATATCACAGGCGTCCGGAAAGTCGGTGTCCACGGCTCTCCATGCAACACAGGAGTCTTGTCAAGCCCACACAAGGAAATTAGAGAGAAGGTCACAATCTTCAGCAATGAGAAAATGACTAAAGAAGACTGCCAGAAGTGGAAGAAATGTTCCCTAGAGGTGACCCTTGATGATGTTAGCTATGATATAGATGAAGCTATGAGACGGTCGATGACTTTAGTGTAGATAGATCATAGAGGTTATAGATTTATCCAACAGATGTCGGTAGTAAACAGGGTTGCCGCTCTACGTCTCTCATTCCTAATTTTATAAAAGTTTTTTAGTCTAAATAAGACAGTGTTTTGCTGTGAAGGAGATTTATTATTGAAAACTATTCACAACAACAACAAAATTATTTATGTATTTGAATTATTGTTAAATAAGATAGTGGAAAGGCAAACAGTAATATGTAATTGTAGTTTGCATAATGTGGTGAAGATATCTCGATATACATACTAAATGTTTAAACTTACAGATAAAGCAATGTATAACACAAGACAAGCAGAATTGAAGAGACATAAACTCAAAACAAACTACCGCTTTCACCAATCAAAACTAAGCAAATGACTAAATTGTCGGTCAAATGTATATTAAGTTTGCACTCAGTAGTAAACATACCCCTGTCGATTCATACACAGTGTCTAAACTAGTGTACATCACTTTTGGAGTCGATTTTGTGTTATAACTTTGAGTTGAGCTTTCGTTTTTGTAATACCGAAATTGTGCATTTGGCCAAAATTTAAACTGAATTAAGTATTCCTTACTTCGATTGGTGAAAGCAAAACAACACCCATGGAATATTGAGTACATACCATTACTTGTTTTTAAATACATACTATGTAAATATGCTCGATATAACAGATGAGGTGCAATCATTTATGTAAGGAATTTAAAAAAAAAAACAACATACTCCAGTCACTGAGGGGTTGCTGGTGGTGAAATCTGTAACTACAGTTAATTAGGTACAAAGAAATACTAAACACTTTATGATGTTGTTATTTGTAGTTCCTGATTTAACCCTGCTCAAGCTATTCGCAGTGTGAGTACATTTGTAACCCTCGAAACATTTATGCATAAGAACATATTTTACAAATCCGTGTCAAATTGTCTGTTGGATTTGTAAAACACCAATCTAGAAAAGCGATTCAATTACAAAGGATGGGATCAGAATGATAGTTGATAAAACCTCACACTTTAATTGTTATTGTTAAAAGTAAAAGCACAAATCAATATATTCTACAAACATTTACCTTTTGAAAGCACTGCAGAATGTCAGCATGCATTAATGAAAATATAAAAAAAAACAAAAAAAATAATTAAAACAATATTATAAAAAACGAAAATTAAGACAAATATTAACCTTCAATCACTCCTACCACGTTTCTCCTTTTATATTACATAACCTGCAAATCATTAATCCCCAGTAATTTGACAAAATAAATGCTTGATTTTCATCTAATACCAATGACATTGCAATTCATCTAGACATGTTATTGTTTCACAAAATGTGGTAAGTAACAATCAAACATAAGTTTCCAATAAATTCTTAATTTAAACGTTGCTCATGTATGACGAAGATAGATTTTTTATTTTTTTGTAATTATTTTTTATTTTTAATAATATGTTTACATGGTACAAAATTCATTTTACATCTTGTATTTTTTTACTACTCTTCCATTGAAAGCATTTGCTTGTGTATGGAAGAGATATTCAAAGAACATGTGTGTACGAATGAAACAGATATATTTAAAACTTAAAAGCAACAAATACAACATTCTACATCACGGGTGTGATAGAGATGACAAGATATGCTTACTAGCTTACATATGATATCTACTAGCACTTTCAAATCTTTGAGAAATAATTACATTATTTATAATAATAAGTAATTTGGGTGTATTTATGAATGAAATATTATTCCTTGGCTTTTACTAGTGTTCGCCGTTTAATGAAAACACTTTTATGGCACTCATTTACGTAACTTGGTTACAGATAGCAAACAACCTCACGCGACTCACTAAATTAAAAGTATGACAATTCGCGTATCTATGGCTTGCCACTTTTGAGATCTCTACAACATGTCTATAGTTTGTAATGTCACTGTCAATATAATAATAAACTTTAAAAAGAAACACATAAACATGAAGTTAAAACTTAATTTTTGCATTTAACAATAAGGCAATAAATAATTCAAAAGCAACAGAACCACCACAAATCCAGATATTTCTTAAATGCATAATAATGATAAGTTCAATAAAAAAATGAAAAAGCCTAAATTAAACGCATTATTCCTGAGAAATACAAATATTGTGGTATTAATAAAGCTGCTTTAAATAATTAGTGCAAATATTAAGAAGTGTTTGACACTGTCAATACAAAACATAAAGCATTTTAGCATATGTACTAATGCAGTGAAATTTAGATCGATCATTCCCCGAATAAATGTTTCCCCGTATTTGTCGTTTATTTCTTCCAGTCCAGAATTAATTTCACACAAAACTACCAAAAATAGATCTCGTCGATGATACCTATATGTATGGTTTTACCGCATTGATCGTAAATCCCGCAGTTTTTGTACTAAATATTTTTCTCAATCAATCGTTCAAATCAAATGTGAACAAACAAAACCATATTTCGTAGATAAATGCTTGGCTTCAATTATTAACGGTAGTCGTAAACTCAGAAATATTTTATTATTTGTAAACATAACTGTACAGCTCACCCAAGTGATGCGACATTTCTGTGAATTATCATTTTTCTATTTTCACACATTACACACTATTGTTTTCCAGCTTTTTTTTCAATAAGTCCCTTCAAAAATGATATATAGAGGTTCCACTGAAATATAAACCCTGCCCTTACATTGGTAAATGCATTATAATCGAATGTGCTACACGATCACCTTGAAAAAGTACATTCAGAAAAATAAAAAATAATGGTGGAAATTTTTACCCTGCTTAATTAACTCCTTTTTCCACAGGGATACGCAAACATGAGCCCCTCGTTGCCAACAATAATTTTAGAATTCTCGAAACGTCAAACATAGAAACTTTTCATGACCTCACTCACAACCAAATAGTTTGTGTAGCTGTCATTTTTATATCGTATCATTATTTGTTGACTGTTTTGTTTCTAACATTGATTTAAAGCAGAAGTCCCCAAACTTTTTGTCTCGTGGATCACATTTTTTTGTAGACCCATTTTGATCACATTGTAGACCGATTTTTTTTGTTATGGGTAGACCCCCTGCTTTCCTAAGACTTCAGAATGGGTTTGTATGTATGAGGTATTCTCGATTGCTCAGTACTGGATTCCCCACAATATTTTTGATTCCACTAATTCCCCCCCCCCCAATATTTTAAAATCCATGGAGGGATGGCAACGGTGGCTAGGGAATTTCAGAGAAGACACTAATTCCCCAATTCCCCACAATATTTTCAAATCTATGGGGGGGTGGGGGTGGTTAGGGAATTTCGAAATAATTAATGACAATTTTTGTCAGAAAATTTGAATGTTTCGAGATTTTCACTAGAATATTAGAGATATTCCCAGAATTTTACCTCTTCGTCAACATTTCAAAATTTCTCTAGATATCACATCACTGTTGTACTTTGAAAACTATTCCATATGAAACCACAAAAAAATGACATTTCCAAAAAATGTGGCCACTCTCGTGGACCCCCATTTACATCACTTTTTTTTTTTTCATGGTCGAAATCGACCCCCCGGGACGATATAGACTACTTTGGGAATGACTGATTTAAAACATTGTCACAAAATGTCTGACACAAGTTAGTGACACTATGTTTAAAGTCTTGACGATGTAAATGGGAACAACATCAACCGCAAGTGACTGACTTCGCCGATGAGTTAACAAAATGTCAGCAAATGTGCCTGTGTACAAATCTCGGCGCAGGTGTATGGTGGTAATCGCCAAGATACTTGAATCGTCGAGTATCGAATACTTGCGTATCCGTGTGGAAGAAGCGCCTTACATCTTCCATTAATCTTCTGCCAAATTATGGGCTGGGTAATTTTGGATTCATCGCTCCTCATGATATCACTAAACACTGGAGATATATTTATTTTACATCCAGTGCAATAAATTTCAGCTGTGAGAAAAATAACTTTTGTTATTTAAAAATAATTTGTTTCCCTGTCTGTTGAGGGTATTTTGAGGTTCAACCTTCATAGTGCATTCATATTTAGCCACATTTGAAAGGCTTCTATCTTGGTGTCAATGCTTGATTTAGCGTCCAGTTCCCACGCGGAAGAATAGAGAAAGTGTGTACTGTAAGGAGATTGAACGTGTGTTACCTGGTGATGGAGTTCCATATGCCACCACCCTGTTCCTCGGCATCAGCCAAGAGGTCCATGTTCTGCTTGCCCGGCTTCTTGTTGACCTTCAGCTTGAGGACGTGGGAGCGGAGAGAGGAGATCAGCACCTTGATGTCAGTGCTGTTGGGAGGTGTGTCCGTACCCTCGTGACTGGAGATGGAGAACAAATGGAATTAGAATAACTTGCATTGACAGGTGCAATGATTTATCATAATAATAATTTATCATGAACTAAAAAATAAAGAACCAAAAAGAGAAATATATATGTACCCAACAATATCGTAGATATCAGCACTCCTGCCCTGACGTAGCCGGAGGATCCAAGCTCCAGGGTTTGCTTTCACCTAAAACAAAGATAATGTATTATAATTTACTGTATGATAATAGATTACAATGCGAAAGATTTTAAAGGTGTATGCATTTTTTGTCAGAGACGGAAAAATTCTCTTTCAATTCATTTATTGTATACATTATGTATGATAGTTCGAGCTATGTAGCACAGATGGCTCTAGTGCTGATAGAGTTTATAGAGTTCTCCAAGAGATGTCGCTAGTGTATAGATTTGCCCCTCCAGTTCAAAAGCGAGGTGAGCTAGCAGTTAGGTGTCTACCAACAGAAATATTTTGAGAACGAGGATGGACATTAGTCTCCCAACAGTCCTACATACCCGTTTCCGATAATAAGAGTTTCTAGTCTAAATAAAGGCAAAGGGCCATACTAATGAACGTGTTTTAAATTTTACAAAACTAATAAACAACAAGTTATTAATTTATATATTGGAAGCCGGCAAATCATTATATAGCTATTATAAACAACCTATTATCATGAAGCCAACGTCGACCTTGTATAAATGAAATCGGCAAGTACTCCGGCTGCGCACAGGATAAAGGACGTTAGTTCTTCAGAGTCTTGAAACACCAATGTAAGATTCTGTTAAGAACTGGTAGATTTAGAATTTCTCACCTGGAAGTATCCCAGGTTGGCCATGACAATGGTGTCCACCTGCGTGGGGTCGGAATTGGTGCCAAGGGTCACCTGGAGACCCCGTGGCGGGGTCCCTGCGGTGGCATCCCAGCAGTGACCCTCCAGCAGCAGGTATTCCAGTTCAAACTCACTGTTGGCAAAATAACAAGTCACGATTATTGGAGGCCGACAAGAACACCTGGTGATTTTATTCTATTGAACTCTCAATTGAGAACCAGAGTCAAGATTATTCTGATTACATGACATACAATACAACAAGGCTTTTCTTTTACATAAGGTCTAAACAGGAGGCCCTGAGGAAAATAATTTAAAGGAAGGAGAGGAAATTCAGGGGAGGAAAACGGAACGAGGGGTGGGTAAGAATCTGGGATCAGGGTTTCTAGGAGTGACAGACATATGAATCCATTCTTCCAACTGCGGTGCAAGGCGATGGGTCGAGAGAGTCCTGCCGAAGAGGTCAAAAGGTCTCCCTCGACCAGTCTCTGCCTATCCAACCCACCACGCAGCAGGTGGGTAGACGCATCACCGCCAAGATCTAGACAAACCTCACCCCATGAACCTAGACACCCCTACAAAATCACCTAACGTAGCAAACCATTTGGGGTGACCTATGGCAGAGGTATTGGTTATACAATAAATGGTTGCCGGGGCGGCGGTACCCATACCAGCCTCCCAAATTGAAATCATTTGAAGCATAGTTTCAGTTTTGAATGGTTCCCGAGGTCTTTCATCTGGGTAATACTGAAAGTGTCTTCCACTTCCTATCTGAACGATATACGTATTATGAATCCTTTTGACTCACAGTGACTGTGCTCACATGCCTGAGGCATCCCTGGACTGGCTCAGTGATCTTGATGTCCAACTGATGCTCATCCGGTCGATTCAAATGGTTGATGAAACCAGAGATGTGCAAAATGGGTACCTAAAACCATTTGAAATGCAAAATGGAAATGGGTCAAAACTTTTCCATTTGAAAATGCAAAATGCAAAATGGTTTTTAGAAAAGCATTTTAAATGCAAAATGCAAAATACCTATTTTCAAAATGCATTGAAAATGCAAAATGGTTTCTCAGGTCAAACAATTAAGCCGTGTTTAGTGACTAGATCTGAATAGCCAGGTACTTCCCCACCTTCCTCTTTCCCTTCCCCACTTACCTTCAGCCTCACAACATCCCCCAATTGGGGATGCCATAGTCTCACTGGCTCCAGACGGGAGCAGTTGAGACTCTTGTGAGGTATTCACTATAAAAAAAAATAAAAATAATTATAGAATTTTAAACAATTTTGTGATTTAATAATGGACATCAATGTAGAACAAACATTTTACATGATGGTAAATCTAAAAACACCACAACTACAGATTATGAAACTAATTATAATTATGTAATATTTAATATTACAGCGTCATGGCCCCATGTTCAGTATTTGAATCAGTATTTTTTGTAATGGTATCACTCAATTGCTAGGGCTCCTACCAGGGAGCAACTTGACAAATGTAAATTATCTCTCATAGCGAGGTTGAGGACCGACTGATATTTGGGGCTTATGAAAAAAAGATGAGTGGAGATAGTAGGAAGAATGTTGCAAAAAAGCATTTAAAATGGAAAATGCATTGAGAAAAGCATTTAAAATGCAAAATGGTTTTTAGAAAAGCATTTAACTCTTTGCACGCGGCCGTATCAACTGTTGTTACGGCAAAAAGTCTATACTCACACGCGGCTGTATCAACAGTTGATATGGCAACTTTGATGGCCGATATTCCCGCTCTCTTTCGTCATAAATGTATTTCTTGCTCACTTGGACATTTGTAGAACTATCACGATGCTGACATCTACAAGAATTTCTCAAAAATAAAATTGTATTTCATAAAAAAAGATCGATAACCAAGTGCGTCTCTTCGCGCCTTTTAGTCCTTTAGTTTACATTTTTGTCGACGGATGGCGTTAGTACTAGTTTGTCATTCACAACTTTTCATAACTAAGAATGATAAGTGATCATGGTGTCCCACTTGTGTCTATAAACACAGTGGCCTAAGTACACACACACCGAGAGTGGTTTATTTATGACGCCGAGTGAATGGCGGGACCACATTCAAAAGATACGGTACGTCTTTGTATGAAATTTTATGTTTTTGTTTTTATAAACATCTAAGAGTGTTGACACACGAGGATTTGTTTTCATATTGTGGAGAATAATCTGTTCTGTCTATATAGTCCAATAAATCATGCCAGAATACTATAATTTGACATTTAATTGCATGCATAGGTATTTGAAAATATGTACCGCGTACGGGTATAGATAAAACGGAGCAAATTAACGCGTTCAAAAGGTTAAAATGCAAAATGGAAAATACCCATTTTGCATTTCCATTTGAAATGGATTTATTTGAAATAACGCACATCTCTGGATGAAACGCACCTGTCTGATTCTATCTCTGACCCTCTAGATATAGTGCGCATACCTGTGAACCACCTTCTCGACATCCTGCAGCTTGATGTTGTCCAGATCGTAGACTGAGCGCACACTCTCCACCAGCCAGTTGCCCGGCACCTGCGGGGAAAGGGTGAGCAGCGAGGACTGCGGCAGGTGGGTGAAGCGCGCTAGCGGGCCCGATGAAACACGCCCGTCCGATTCAAAGTGTACCTCTGGCTCAATCACAAAGCGGTAGAAACTGGTAAATAAATACAGATATTGATTAGGTACAATTCAATTTCATTAAAAATACATATATTTATAAATTGGGTGACGTAGGAGTAAAGCTGGATATTATGTAGTTGCATTTCAAATGTCGGTAAATATTCGGGATCGCTGGCCAAACTTACGATTTCTTATTAAACAAAACCTTTTGATTAACCTTAGCAACTATCTATCAGTTTGTATGGAAACAACATCATAAAAAGAAAATATAAAACTTAAAAATTATATATTAATTATATGGGTGTTATGAAAATAGTTCATTTAAACATAACAATTGTAATCAGGTACTGATTATCACTTCAATTATTGTCTATGGGTTTTTTTTTGACAACCACATTTGAGCGCAACATAGGACGATAAGAATTATTCTTGCGGGTTTTGGCACTTACCCACAGGGTCCAGTTGGGCTCGGACTCTGTGGGAATGTCAGAAGTGCCAAGTTGATTACGATTGTGAATTTTAAAAGTCGAGCGGAGCAAATGCTCGAATAATTTGATCCAGGCATCCGATCCTGAAACGCGGATTATTGCGATCATGGGCAACATCGCGAGTAAATACGATTAATGCGCGATTTAAATCTGAACCCGGGACAGTGAAACGCGGTCAATGGACACCGGGGTGCGAGATTCCGTTTCGAGAGTAATCCTCAAAAAGGGCGGCAATCCTCACTCGCTTTGCGCGTATTACCCGACAGGAGCAGGCAGTAATTGACAATTTATCGGTTGGGTATCATATTTGAGAGCGGAATCGCCTATTTCCCGCCTTACCACACACGCCTCGCGGTCCTCGCGAATACTCGGATGGATGGTAACCGGAGGCCATCGCAGAGGAACTGATAGTCCCTGGGCTGGGACTGAACGAGAGACGGAGCGGGCGGGCTGGTCGCCCGCGCTGAAGGAGTCGCGGACCCTTGAAGGAAGGCGTCTCCATCCATCCTCAACATAGCTAGATAGATAGGGTATTGGTATACGGTCTGTGATGGGGGGTAAGTTTATATAATATCTTTTCTGCAAAAACCACTTATGTGTGAAATAGAGATTATTGGTCCTATTAGAGAAATTGGCTTTCATTAATACTCAGCAGATCTGCTTGCGAATAAGCACCCTATGCCCATCCCTGAGGGAGGGTTTCATGTGTCTACCACAGCGCTCGGCATACTTTGTCACTCAAAGTTTGGCGTCCTAAGTTTCCTACGGAAACAAAGCCGACTACTGGGTTGGATGAGAATCACTATGTAAGTACCCACGTATCAGATGGCGCCCAACGTGGGGCGCCATCTGATACGTGGGTATGCCCATCCCTGAGGGAGGATTTTCATGTGTCTACCACAGCGCTCGGCATACTTTGTCACTCAAAGTTTGGCGTCCTAAGTTTCCTACGGAAACAAAGCCGACCACTGGGTTGGATGAGAATCACTATGTAAGTACCCACGTATCATGGGGTATCTTCACAAACTTAAACACCGTAAAAATGTGCGGAAAATTAAAAGATTAGGTTTTTGATTTATTCTGGTTTATGTTTCATTCGGAATAATTATTGATTTTAAAAACAACCGCACATCACGAAACGATTCCAACTGGTTACAACGTAGAAAATGCTACTGGCTTTTCGACGTTCGCCGGTGTGACGTTTTGGCGGCAAATCAAAGATGGCACATTTAAAATCATTGTAGAAAATTTATTCATCAATATAAAAATAAAATAAAAGTGCTTTAGGATACCCTATACAACCCTTTTCACCAGAGGGCGGTTCTTTCCTTAGGTCAATAAGTGTTTGACCCCCAAAATTATAAGACAACAATAATAATAAATTATGTGCATCAAAACAACTGGTCTTATTCTTAATTTATTTGAAATGTACCGTGAAATAGCAGAGCTGCGAGCTACGAGCAGTGACATCTGTTGTCTCTAATAGAAGATTTCATTCACAAGTCCATACCATTCGCTGGGTCAATTTAAAGAATGTCATTTAAAGAATGGCTTTGGTGTCTTCTGTCCCTATACTATATTCTGCACACCATAGAATAAACGAGATGACACCACATCTTTCGTCTTAGTAAAAATTAGGTACCGAAGAAAGCTTAGGACGTTTATGACATGGCTGTGGGGGGGACAGCAGTTTGGAATAATTTTTTATGTTGTTATCGATGTAGAGCTGAAGAATGAAACAAAACAAAAAACGTAAAAGATCATTGTCAAATAGAATTGCAAGTCTAAATTTTAATGGAATTGATAAACGTTGCGTCGCTTCGCACCACGGAACCACCTTACTCTTAACTTCGCACCCAGTATCTTGTTAAAGTATCTGCGTTTCAAACCCTTATTTTTTTTACTTTAATGTTGTGCACAACTATATTACAACGTAATCTCTTTAAAATAATTTGCCGTAAGTATGTGGATTGTGTAGTTATTTCCAATTTACTATATTAACATAATATGTATTTTGAGTCACGGACTCATGACGTACCTACCTACAAATTGATATGGATAATAATATATGACATTTTTCACAATATCGAACAAAGATTAGTCACACATTTTTTTTCAAATGACCTACCATGCCTGGATCCCTAGAGCCGCCTCTGCTTTTCACCAAGATTAAAAGTTCTGAATAGGGAATTATTCGGTACCCACTTTGAGTATGGAACTCGATGGTTCCAACAGCTAGCCAAGCATCCACCCACAGTGCTATCACAGTGCGACCACCTCAAACTGCCACTGAAGAATGCACGAAAACTTTAATGAAAGTTTACAATATCCAACCAATCAATATGTAATTGACTAAGCATAGCGAAATCCTGTTTTAACTCAAATTCAATAAATTTGTTTGTACATTCCGTTTCCGATTCAAAATAGTGGCCATTCTAATGGTTCAGTTAAAGATTCTTTTTTCAAATGTGAAATCACCATATTTATTTGGACTTTCTCATTCAAATTTTTTCATGGTACCTACCTGCGTGAAGAAAGTTTGAAAAAAGAATTGTCATCAAGATAATGATGTTTCCTTGGACAAATGGCATAATTCCTTATTTGAAATTTTTTTTAAATATTTCGTAATATGTATATATGGTTTACAAATAAATAGGTAGGTATTTAAGTACCTACTTACAAATCTTCAGAGAAAATTTCAGTTTTGATTTATTAAATATTAGCTGACCCGGCGTTACTGGGAGTTATCCTTAGGCCTTAGACATATACTAAAGTGAACTTTTCTGTAGGCTATTTTAAGATATACAATTCCGTAGTACATTATTTTGATGTATCTCATAAGGTTTAGCCAGCGTTTGCAATGTAATACCCAGATTTGTTTTTTACGACTTGATTACAAAACTTAACAAGGTCTTCTGTTCACAATTAAAATTTAACGTGATTTGACCAACCTTTTCAGTGGCATGTCCGAATTCTTCTCCACAGAATTCAGATACAGAGTAATCTTGCAGTTGAACACCTGTCGCAAGGTGGACAGGAGCGGTCCCAGCTTCTGGGCAGCCCTCGAAACAGGGTCCACCACCGCCACGATGTTGAGGGCGCTCTCCGGCTGCTCTGGGGGCAGGACCAGGACGGAGTGCTGCTCCTTCAGACCTCCGGGCAGGGCGAACCTTGCCTTTGAGGCGGGCCGCGATGCCAGTAGGCTGATGACCTTGAGGATGGAGTCAGCAGACAGGTCGGCATGTTCGTCTGCTAAAGAAATAGATGTGTAAATAATAAGAAAAGATAGTCAATAATTTTTAACGAACTTTGAAAATTTCAGCAAAATCAGTCGAGTAGTTTTTGAGTCTTTTTGAGTTTGAGTAGTTTTTATTTATATCTATCTACATAAATAAAAATGGAAATATTCATTTGTTCAAAATCTCCGAAAGTTCCTGACCGATTGCTTCGAAATTTTGAAGCAAAGTTGCATTCAAATATGAGTGTGTTTTTATATACCTATATAATATAGATGTCACCTGTGACAAGTAAAAACAAGCTTTTTTGAAAAACAGCACCATCTGTGGGACGTAAAAGCAACAAGCGCTATAGTTTCTCTATCTGCACAGACAGACTGACTAGCGTGGTGCAGTACAGCTAGTAGAAGATAAAAAATACTGGTATTTAAGTTAGAAGGTATATCCATGATAAAAAAAAATATTAATTGGCTGGAATTCCTTACTGGACAGCGTTAAAACCAGCATAGCGTTTAATTACTGATTTTTTTTGATCAATCAACGTTTTATAAAATATATCAATGTTTATAACAATTAAAAACATTAGTATTTGCTTAAATTCTAGGGATAACTTTACAAATAAATTTTCATACATGTTTCAAATTATGTAACTACGAATAAATTTACAATGTTCGAAGATATTAAAAAAAAAGATACACATACCATCATCATCAATAACAACATCATTTTCTGATGTTTTAGCTTCTGGGAAGAGCGCCCTTTTGATCTTATCACCGTACACCTTGTTGCTAAATCTGTAACAAATTAAAAACATTATTAAATAATATGTACTTAAAGGGATTGTCGGTACCTAGCATCGTTATGCCTTATACCTTTCCTTGATGAATATTATTGTTGTCAAATAATTTTAAGCAATAATTAGTCACCTGAAATATCAATACAAATTGAAAATATCTCCCGAGTAAAAATAAATGCCGCCAACGGGAATTGAATCCGAGCCTTCTGATGTCTGCCGACATAGCTGAGTGGTTTCAGAGCACTTGACCGGACATCAGAAGGCACGGGTTCAATTCCCGTTGGCGGCATTTATTTTTACTCGGGAGATATTTTCAATTTGTATTGATATTTCAGGCGACTAATTATTGCTTATAATTATTTGTTATCCTTTGTGCTATGCATAAAACCTTGTCTTATAAACATTAGTTTATCATTAAAAAATTATTATTATTGTTGTCCACCTACCTAATTCCCACCTTCCTATGCCGACTACAACGTGCGGGCAGTTGAAAATCACAAGTCATCCTGTCAACACCTAAACTGTGTCTGATTGCGGAGCCCCCCCCTTGTTCGACCATGTCGAAACTGTAAAGCCATCGTGAGCTGGCGAGTTTGTGGTGGTAAAAAAAATTTGTATTGTATTTGTTTTATTTGAACCAGCGCAATTGAGAAAAGCGGAAGAACAGAAACGGTAAGTCGGCATTCCGGAATTCCAATTCTCTTTTATCCGCCGTGCGACGGTACCTTCATTCCGTCCGCAACAAGGATCAACAGAAATAAATTATGTGAATACGGGTACAATATTTCCAACTGTCCGACAACGGCACCCCCAATTGGGGTATGTGGTGAGGCTGAATGGAGAGCGGAGGGAAAGGAGATGAGAAAGAGAAAGGTTATGAAGTACCTGGCTATTCAGATCTGGTTGAGACTTCAAGCATTGTTGAGAGTACGTAATAGGCAAAAATCAAGTAAGCCAAAATTGCTTATGAACCGAGCCATACAGCTTTATAATAATACTAGTGCAGACCCGTGAAAAATCATGGGATGATAATAATAATAATAATGATTGGATATAATAATATTGATATTTTTATAGCACCGTTTTCGTGATAAAATCACCTCAAGGGCGCCTAACAACTAAATTTATGAATTTAGATACTAGAGTCGGGCCATGTCAAGAGTCAGAATAATAGAAGAGTATGTATGAGACGATGTATGAATGTGAATGAGGCAAGAAGTGTGTGCCAAGACCGAGTTGTTTGGCGGTCCGTCCTCTCTGCCTACCCCTGCGGGGAAACGGCGTGATGGTTAGTTAGTTAGTTAGTTAAGTTATTCCTATCACTTAGACTTATAACTTATCACTTTGACTTACAACTTATTACTTTTGGTTTATAACTAAGTTTGATAGCTACAGACTTATAACTAGTGGCTTATAACTAAGATTAATGTCGAGTGATTTACAACAAAGACTTTTAACTAATAAGGTCTGAATTCTTGACCAATCAGTTCCAATTTTGAAAATTGCAATTAAAATAATTTTCTGTTAAAAGATTATATTAACGGGTAGGTAAGTACTTTATCGCTTGTCTGAATTCTTCTAACAATCAATTTCAATTTTGAAAATGACACATTATCAGATTTTATCAGGACTGAACGCACAACGCAGACAACCGAAATCGGTATGTTTGATTACTGTACAAATTGGTCAAATAAATAGCGTTCATGATTTTTTATAAATAAATATGGAAAATAAAAAAGTGATAAACAATTCATTTTATACAGGGTTTTCCAATAAGAGGTGTTATTTTGAATAGCCCGCTATTTCGGTAGATGTTACTTTTGAAGCTGTCATTTTTTAACATTTGACAATTAGAAACTACGCCATCAATAAAAATGGAACGATACACGCTTCAACAACGCATTGAAATTATTAAAATTCACTTGAGTGAATCAAATGCAAATCATCTTGAGTGATGAGGCCCATTTCCACCTCGGTGGCTTCGTCAACAAGCAAAATTATCGCATCTGGGGCTTGGGAAAACCCCAAGAGTTATTGTTGAAAAGCCTCTCTATCCTCAACGTGTGACTGTTTGGTGCAGTTTATGGTCCGGCGGAGTCATTGGACCTTACTTTTTCGAAAATGAGGCTGAAGCAACAGTTACGGTGAATGGATTGCGCTATTGAGAGATGATTAATGATTTTTTAAGGCCGGAATTGGATGGTATTGATCTGGACAACGTTTACTTTCAACAAGACGGCGCTACGTGCCACACAAGCAACGAAACCATTGATCTTTTACGATTGAATATCAAAATAACACCTCTTATTGGAAAACCCTGTATTATGCGAGTTTGTACATGGGAACACATGGTGTTATTAATTATTATACAGTGTTTTTTTTAAATGTGTGTATATTACCTTTCCAAAAGCAAGAAATCCTCTTCATCGAAGGTCTCCTCTTCCCCGAAGGGCCCTAGCACCCGGCCGTTGTAGACCAGACCCAGCTGCCCAGCGCTGCCGAAACCCAACACCCGAGTCACGTACACACGAGATATCTTCAGCAGCCAGTCTTGCTGGTTTAGTGCCGGCACTATTTCTTTCTACAATTAATAAATCAAACAAAATAAATTAAATTAAAAAAAATATATAAATAAAAAATCGGATGTGTTTATCTGAGACACTATCTAGGTTACAAACCAATTCTTTAGAAATTTTTAATCATTCAAAAATAGATAGCGGCCAAAAATACGGGAAAATTAGTTACAAGGTAATATTGTTAAATCTGAATTTGAAATATGAGATCGACAAAAATGACATATAATTATTAGGTTGTCCCGGTAAGACAGAAATCCAGCTTTCGATTCCCAGTTGAGAACATTATCTTTTTTATTTTTCCGTGTCTTGTTCTGTTTCATGTTTCGTTTAGATTTATTAGTATTATCTTCTTGTTCGGTGATAAATTAGATTAATTTTGTACAGAGCCTCAAATAGGCCACAGACAATTTTTTATTTTGTTTTTCCGTTCAAGAAGGATTTCTAAGGCGTTGAACAAATTTTAATTATATTTTAAAGTGCATATTTTTTAAAGCAGAAAAATAATCAATGTAAAAGGGGTAAACGATTGCCCGCTTAAGGAAACTTTGACTTTGAATGGTCCTACACACAATGTTACAAAACAATAAATAGTTGCATAATATTTCATTAATTACCAATTACATATCCCTTTGCAACCAAAAAATTTTAAAATTGTGATGGGCCACATTGTTAAAGCTCTTAATTATGATCTCATAGGGCTGGGCGACTTACTGGTTGAAACATGGGCGCTTGAAAGTACCCTAAATAAGCAGCTCCCGCACGTTCAATCGACACCGGTTCCGTTCACAAAAACAAATTTATTTTCTGTCTTCAAACACAAACTCACTCTCATGTGAAGCCGGTTGTAAAGGGATATAGATATTTCGGTGACCGGATAAATTAAATTAAAATAAAATAGATTAAAAAGTTATATAAAGTCATGGAAACTGATGAAACAAAAACTTTATTAACTGGGTTAAGTAGGTTAGGTTAAATAATAAAAAAAAATTATCGCTTCCAATGACTTTATATCACCTTTTAAAAGTGTTTTGAATTGTCACTGTGTTGAGTTATCATGGAACCGTTACAGTCTATCCGAGAGACAGGACGTCCCTCACAATTAACTTACAATGATGTCGCAGTCTTTCCGCTCGTGGCAGCCCTCGTCCGCCAGCAGCTTGGCGATGTAATCCATGGCTGGCTTGGTGGGCAGCACGTTCAGGGCCGCCACCACCACTTTGTTCAGCGACTGGTCCACTCCTGACTCGCCGTTTATATTGGGCAGGAAGGTGACGCGGACACCCTTGTTGGATTTCTGGAATAACAGAATACTTCATTGAATTGATGGTGATGGTATTTTTGGCGCTTTCGGTGTATCAGCTAGTAAGAATAGACTGCCTCTTAATTTGAGAGCGATAAAAAATAAAACAGAATTAAGAGACAATGCATAGATAGCCGGTAGCACGTGAATACAGCCCAAGAGTCCCCCCAACTGTCCAGAACCAATGGTACAGTGAGACAGCATTCCCAATTGTGGTTATGTTGTGAGGCTGAAGGAAAGAAGATGGAGAAGAGGAACGTTGGGAAGTCGGTACCTGGCTATTCAGATCTGATTACCAAACACGGCTAAATCTGTAGAATAAAGAAGAATACTAAAAATGCCCTCCATGTACGGAAAACGAGTCATAAGTAGGTACAAACTCTGTTCTAATAGCCGTCCTAATTATCTCCAAATACCAAACTTTGTACATCCAGAGATGATGGGCTTTTTTAATCTTCTCATGTATTTTGAATGTAAAACATCTTGTATTAGGTCTGTTTATTTTTGAGCCCGTACTTTTTTATGTATTTTCCTGATTTTGTTTTTATGCATTTCTATAGTCCATCATTGAGGATACTTTTTTAACTTTTTGACACCAACAGTACATAAATCAAATGAGTGATTATAATAATTCATAAAGTCTTATAAGACAATTTTTTTTGTGACATATCTGTAAAGTGACTCTTCATATGTTGTGTCTGTATGTTGCTTCTGTGAAATGTTTTCTTCATACATTGTGTCTGCACATTGGGTTGGGTTGGGTCTAATTTTTCTGTACAAAACTCTTTTTTTTTTTTTTTTACTCTTCTATTTCAAAACTACCAATTGGTGATCCCTTAATGAGTTTGATAACTCATGGGAGTGCAACATCGTTTGTTGTATGTTTAAAAAAAAAAAAAAAATAATAAAAAAAAAAAAAAAAAAAAAAAACAATGGAAAAATTGTATGGAAACCAATGACTTAGTACCTTTTGTTTCTAGCCCATTTAGGATGTTGCTCTGTCTCTCTTACCTTGCCTGATGTTGTATATCACTATCCCATTTGAATTTCATAATGAAATACAGTTCTGCACATGAAATTTAATTGAATACTTTTGGATCATGAAACATCTTTCACCGGGGCAACACTGAGAGTATCTTCCATTTGATAGAGAACTTCTAAATTAGGTACTTTTTCTGTCCAGCGTATTTTGAGGATGCCTCTATAGATCCCCATTTCAAAGGATTCTATTTTCCATAATGATAAAACCACACATCATCAAACATACTAATTTCGGTTCTGGGTCTGTCTGTGAGTGATTGTAACTCTGGTTCAATGAACTCAGATTACTTATTAATGATTGTGTCATTTTCAAAATTGGAACTGATTATGTGAAGAATTCAGACAATCAGTTTCAATTTCCAAAATTATACTTATATCATTTTAATTATTAATTTCAAAATTAGAACCGATTGTGTAAATAATTCAGACAAGCGATAAAGTACCTACCTAAAGTAAATATAATATTTTTTACCAGAAAATTATTAATTAATTCTATATTTGAAATTTTAAGTAAATTAAGATTTGTGATTTTTCAAATGCCTGCGCTTTTCCATTTTCAAGAAAACATCTTTTACTAACTAACTAGATTTATTTACTAACATAACTGAGTTAGTAATTGACTCACCATGTAATCAATAGCCGCCCCCAAAGTCTTCCTGCTTCTGCGGCAGTTGAGGTCTCCAATGACCCAGATAGTGGCGGGCAGCTCCTTCTTGGATCTGGCGCTGCCAAGGTCCGGATAGCTTTTCTCCAGGTAGCGCAGGTTCCCGATGGCCGTGGCCGTCATGTCCGCGTTGCTGAGCTTCAGCAGGTCGGCCAGCTTGGACGGGTCGAAGCCGGTGGGGCTGGGCGTGCCGGACATGTCCAGGTATTGGGAGGTCTCGCTATTGAGGATGCGCTGGTTTAACCTGGTTAACGGAAGTTATTGTTTATTTAGTTAAAACAAACAGGACTATTACTTTATTTATTTTTATTTTTTTTAAACGAAGACGGTTTACACATAGTTCCCGTGAGCACTTATGCCATAGGCCCATTGTGCTATCTCCCATGTTACCTCAATCCTTTAACAACAACCCAGTCCCTTTAATAAAGTTCACCGGGGTTGTCATTGGGTATGTGGCTATGTCTTCTGGTTCTAGTCTATGTCTCCCAGGTATCTGAGCCTAGTTCCCACCAGGGCAGGACATTGGCACCATAGGTGAATTGGAGTCTCTTCATCCTCTTCACATTTCCTGCATCTATTGGTATTACTAGTAGTTGAATTCAATTTAACGCGGTTGCGCTCGTTAGGCTTGTCGATAGCCAAGCCGATATTGACAACGAAATATTTAACAAACAACTTTAAACGTCAAACAGTCGGCAGTCCGCATATACTTATTCTGAACAACTGTCTGAATTCCGTTTCTTCAATTTCGAATGGATTCAAACGATTGCGTATACAACATCTTTCTATTCTACGAGATTCGTTAGTCTGCCTTCATTCATAAGCCAGTAATTTTGCGAACAATTATTAAAATAGTTGTGTATATTGACAGTTAACGAAAATATATGCGGCGTCTGTCGGAATATTTTACATCAATTTTCGATCTAATAACCATTGATGATGGATTTACTCAATGGCTTATTGATATAGGATTTTATCGATCGACCGTGGTAGAGCCCCTAACTGTACAAACAGCTAAGTTCATGAAATTGTAATGTAAATAACCACCAAAGATGCTGCTGGCGTTTTCAATGCTATCTATCTATACTATATCGTGGCACATTTTGACACAGTGTGTGTTTTAGTGAAATATCATGGACATATGCAATATTCGGGTACAAAGTTGTCAATGGCTCATATGCAACAGCCGCAAAGATCAGGTAAAATGACCAACCTAGGCATGACGTGGGGCTGCCCCATGAGGTGGTCTATGATATCGTCCTGGTCGATCAGCTCCCCGCGGAATACTGCCTTCTGCAGGCGCCCCGTGTGCTGCATGATCTCCGTCAGCACCGCCTCCTCAAATTGCTCTGCGGTCATATCCTCGTCTGGCAGGGGTACGCCGTTAATCAGCACCTAGTCACACAAACACTTATAAGGCAATACAATAATGGAAAATGGAAAAGAGATGGGAAAATCAATGACAGTTGTGGCATTCTCATTCTTTATATATCTAAAAGGAGAAACTATAGATTGGTTATAGTGTTATGAACTTGCAAAAAAAAACACTAATTTTGGGAGATTTTTTTCCGAGAAGTCAAACACCTGTAGAGTCATTTTGGGAGCTGTTTCTTTTGCCTGATACAGACATTTGTATTATGGTGAGATATTATAAGATTTAAACAGTATTAGAAAGAGAGAATACCAAGCTTTTAGTTTGCATACAAAACTTTACCATAGACTCTCCCAAAGATTTCAAATAATTCTATAAAAAAACTTTCAGCATTTGAAAAATATTTGTTTTATTAATTTTTTTTTACATAAAACTAAAACCAAGTGAAAAATACCTTTGTCTAATTAAAAATGTTTTTTTAGTTTCCTGTAAAATGGTAATTACAGTGTATATAAATATTCAAAAAGCGACTTTTTATCTATGTTTGCGTTCAAAATGTTTATATTTTTAATTGCATATTATATCGATTTGAAAAAGTCTTTCATCTGATTTGAAAAAGCAGTATTTTTTTTTGAAATATGTTAAAAAAACAGTGAAAACTTTACACATATTAGAGACTCTAGGGGTTAAACAGATGCACTAACAACTTATGATGGAAAAGAATGTTAAAAATAGTTATTGCATTAACCAAGAAATAATTTCAGATAGTAAAAGCTGGACAAATTTCATGAGGCACTATTAAAGAGTTTCTTTTGGTTTTGTTTCAGCACCCAGATTCACTGTTTATATGTTGTAGTTAAAGACTGTTTATAAGCATCCAAGAAATCTTCACCGCTAACAAAAATATTAATCTCCGTGGACACTCTAAAATAATGAACACATTTTGCATCCAATCCTACGAAACACTTACTTACAATTAGAGTGATGAATGCATGGAAATAACTTCCACAACATATCATCGAAGCTACTAATATAAACCTATTTAAAGCTTGATTCTTTTATTTATTATAACGACTATTTAAACATTGTACATACAAAATATGATAGTGAATTTATGTAAAGTAAATTGTATTTCTTAGTCCTCCTCACTTCTCACTAGGGTGACCTGTACTGAGGCGGACTAAAGTTATTCATTTCTGTTTTATTAGTTTTTGTGATGTATGGTAATAAGTTGAGTATTTAAGCGATAGATGGCGCTAGTTATAAAGCTTACTCCAGAGTCCGTCAGATGTCGCTAGAGTGTAACAGATGCTTGTGAGGTTATAGTGACAGGGAACAAGCTTCTCGAACCAGAGAATTACCAACCCTCGGGTAATGAACAGTGTAGCTGGCGTGGTCTAGTGGTATACGCTTTTGACTACAGATCCGAAGGTCGCGGGTTCGAACCCGGCGTGCGCAAATAAATTTTATTTGATTAATTTGTGTTATTTCACAATTAATTAATTAAAAATAATATATAGTATATTTGCGGCACGTTCCAGAGTGGAAGATACTCTCAGTATCGCCCTGGTGTAAGACCACCATTCAGAATTGAAACGTTGCTTGAAATGGCTTTAGCCGTGTTTGGTGACCAGATCTGAATAGCCAGGTACTTCCCCACCTTCCTCTTCCCCATCTCCCTCCCCTCCCCAATACCCTCAGCCTCACAACATACCCCAATTGGGGATGCCATAGTCTCACTGGCTCCAGACGGGAGCAGTTGGGACTCTTGTGCGGTAATACTGTAAAAAAAAAAAAAAAAAAAAGCTAAATCCAGACCTATTATTTGTAACGTAAATATACACAATTATAAGTAAAACCATTTACTTTTTACAAAGAGTTCCCAACACCCAAATCTGCATAGTAAGAAACAGATACAGTAGAACCTCGTTAATTCGAAATCCACGGGACATCAAAAATCAAATTTCGAATTAACGAATTCCCTCGTAATTCGAAATTTTATGAAAAAAAAAAAAAAAAAAAAATACGCCGAAAATCGATTTTCTCAGCCGCCTCTTCAAATCCGGGTGGTATTTTAGTTGTAAATTCGTATTAATACCAATTATTTCTTGATTTTCGCGGCCGATTACCATAGAGGCAGGCCCTTTAAATTCAGATATTCGCAATAAATTCGTAAAAATGCTATATATTTACGCGTAAATCGAGATTTCGCTGCCGATTTCGGTCGCGGCCTACCCAAATTTAAAAAATTGAGATATTCGTAAAAATACGATATATTTCCGCGTAAATCGAGATTTCGCGGAAATTTTCCGTCGCGGCCAGACCTTTATTTAAAATATCAGAATTTAAATTCGTAAAAATACGATATATTTCCGCATAAAACGAGAATTCGCAGCCGTATTCCGTCGCGGCCGGCTCTTTAAATTCAGACATTCGAAATAAATTCGCAAAAATACGATATATTTCCGTGTAAATCGAGAATGCGCGGCTGATTTCCTTCGCGGCCGACCCTTTAAATTCAAATATTTGATGTAAATTCGTAAAAATATGATATATTTCCGCGTAAATCGAATTTTATCGGCAGTTTTTCGTCGCGGCCGGCCTTTTAAGTTCAGATATTTGAAGTAAATTCGTAAAAATATGTCATATTTCGGCGTGAATCGAAATTTTTCGGCCGATTTCCGTCGCGCCGTATTTTTTAACTCGGATATTCGAAGTAAAGTTAATAAAAATACGATATATTTCCGCGTAAATTGAAATTTCTCGTCCGATTTCCGTCGCGGCGGGCCTCTAAAATTCGGATATTCGAAATAAATTCGTAAAAATACGATATATTTACGCGTAAATCGAGATTTCGTGGCCGATTTTCGTCGCAGCGGGCCATTTAAATTCAAATATTCGAAATAAATTCGTAAATTTACGATACATTTACGCGTAAATCGAAATTTCGCGGCCGAGTTTCGTCGCGGCCGACCCTTTAAATTCAGATATTTGGTGTAAACTCGTAAAACTACGACATATATCCGCGTAAAACGTATTTTCTCAGCCCTTAAAACTCAGATATTCGAAATAAATTTGAAAAAGTACGACATTCCAGTGTAAATCAATTCAGATTTACAAAATAATAATACTTATTAGGACGATGTATAACCACGTAAAAATACATTTTTCGGTGTTTTACCGACACGGCTGACTTTTAGATTCAGATTTACGAAATATTACGATTTATTTTCGCAAAAATCAAATTTTTTCGAATTACACGAACAAATTTTCGTGCGCGGACAAAAATAAATTACGAATTACGAATTAACGAATTTCGAATTAAATAAAATTTTGTATGAAAAAAATTTTCTGCGGAAATTTTTTTGGCGAAAATTTCGAATTACTTGTTTTTTCGAATTATCGGGGTTCAAATTAACGGGGTTCTACTGTATAACAGTTTTCTATGTCATTTTTTATGTTTTTTTCAATGTTTTTTCACTAATCTCTTTCAGCCAGATTTTTATTCTTGATTTGTAATCATTCAAATTTTCTATTCACTTTATATCTGAGGGAAGGATGTTGTGGAGTTTTGTCGGAAAATAAATGTAATTTCTTTGTCCGAATGTGGTTTTTTGACCTGAAATTTTTTTGTGTCATTGTGATTTGACCTAGTTTGATGAATACGCGGTATTGTAGAGGATTTTGTATTTTTGAATAATATATTTTTAGCATATATTTACTGTTAAACTTATTGTGAAATCAGATATGAGCGCATCAGTAAAATACTGCCTGCTCATTGAATAATAACAATAATAACCTGTGGTAACGAGTGCATTCCGGTCCTGGTGATGAACTCATTGGTGAGCTTCCTCCCAAAGTCATAGTCGGAGTCCTCGCCCAAGATGTCTTCCGTGTCCACTCCAGACCCTCCCAGTTCTTTCAGCTTCTTCTTGATGTCCGCCACCGTGATCTCGGCTCCATTCACCATCTCGTTCAGCTGAGAAACATAAGTACCCATTCAAAATTACACTCAATTCTGGTTATCACACGATTTTGATATAACACGAAAAGTGGGATGGTAATATCCATCCTTATTAGAATCATAGAATTTTTCCCATCCACCGTGCATAACTACCCAATAATAGTGTAATGAAATGAGCAATAATCTGTTTTATGTGTTGACATCCTGGGGGCCTACTCTGTATCTTTCGAAACTTTCCTGCCGCTGGTTAAGCCACGTCACAAACGCGTATTAACCCTTCCCTTACGGTGTACAAAAATTCCTCATCCTCCGGTGCTAAACACTCAGTAAATATTTATATATTATAATTACTTAATGCAATACATAAATGTATTGCGGAGGAATACCTAAAATTTTAACTTTGTGTTCAGTATATTTAGAGAGATATTTTATTAATTAGAGACGATGTTCACTCAGTCGACAGCAGCGGCAAGGAAAGGTTAAACCACAAACTTATTGGTTTGTTAACCCGAAAGATACGGAGTAGGCCCCCTGGAGTGATTTTCATACAATAGAACCGGTCGCCCATTTTTCTTTACATTATATCAATCTTCCCAACATGCCTTCGATTGATACGCTTGGTGTAATTCTTTTTTGCCTTAAGTGGAGTCCCCCAAGGTTCCCACCTAGGACCAATTCTTTTCCTACTATTTATTAATGACATTTCACTAATTTTCGATAATATTCACTTTCTTCTATTCGCCGACGATCTAAAGATGTTTAAATCGATCGGTAATTCTTCTGATTGTTTAACTCTACAAATGAACTTAAATAAACTTTATGAATGGTGCATCGTAAACAAATTACATCTTAATATCAACAAATGCCAAACGATCAGTTTCCATAGATCTAAAACCCCTTTATTATTCGACTACTCAATTAACAATGCCAATCTAAAAAGAGTTTTTGAATTCAATGACCTTGGAGTTATCTTTGACTCCAAATTACGCTTCTTGAATCACATTAATAGCATTACCATTAAGGGATTACAAATGCTTGGATTTATTCTCAGAATCAGAATCGCTAAAGACTTTAATAACATAAAAACTATAAAATTACTATACACGTCTCTGGTTAGCAGTCAGGTTAAATACAATGCGACCATTTGGTGTCCTCATTTCAACTCTCATTGTTTACAAATTGAAAAAATTCAAAATAAATTTTTACGTTTTATTAATTTCAAAATTGGTATTCCTATTATTGAAATCAATTATGTCAATTTACGCAGTAAACTTAACTTATCGAAATTATCTGAAAGGCGAAAAATATTTGATCTCCTTTTATTATATAAAATTGTTCATTCAAGGTTAGACTGCACTGACACTATAAACTTGCTATCTTTACATATACCTCCAAAATATACTAGACGGAATATTTTATTCTACAACAATAACTTCGCTACGAATTCTGTGTTAGAAAGAATACATAGGTTGGGCAATGAACTAAGTGATGTCACTGACATATTTAATTTAAACTTCAATACATTTAAAGCCAAATTAGTCCACCACTTTTTAAATGTAAATAATGTATGAGAAATCATATTTTATTTCGATTTTCTATTGTTTGTTTTATACTGTTGTTAAAAATGAAATTTGTAATTTTTATGTACTTAAAAGCCCAATAGGGCGTCAATAAATAAATAAATAAATAAAGTGACCGGCTCAGGCACGGAGGCTCCATCGAAGCCCGAGTTAAGTCAAGTCAAGGCACAACAGAACCTGAGCGTCCGGTCCGTACAGGGTCCGCAGATAGTACACAACTGCTAACCCAGTACAAATCTCAAATGCACCCCACTCTTGAATTTGGCAGCTGCTTCTACCTGGAGCTCTAAGGTATTTGAAAAAATCCTTGACTCTGTGCAAAAACAAGCGATCCGTTTGATAGAGCCCCATATCTATGCACAGGCGTCGGGTGGGAATGCTTTCCTTGTTCTACCGGAATTTAATGGAAGATACTCCGAGGAACTAGTATCATTGATCCCTTCAGCACCGGTGCATAGCCGGAAAACACGCCAAACGCACACCCAACATTTGTACAGGGTTCACATTTTTGTCACATGAGAATGGGTCGTTTCCACAATTAATTCTGCACACATCAGCTCAGCTGTGGAATTATTTGCCGGCCTCTGTGTTTCCGCCCTTCTACTAAATGGGTCTCTTCAAAACCCATGTTCACTCCTTGCTCTACTCAAAAAGCCTATCCACACAGCATGTATTTTTTTTAAACAGTTTTCCGTAGAATGCACCCCATATAAAAAATAATTAAATGTATATTCTACAATTTGCAAGAGTTGAAGATGTTTTTAATATTACCCAAAGGCCTAAGCTTCTAATTAAATTTCACCATTATTTTTTTTAAGAGTACATAATTATTATATATTTTTACTCACGCTAATTATAAAGCCTAGTGCATCCCTCGTACCCTTCTCCTGCGCCATGTAGTTGTACGCGCAGAGCAGTGCGACACCGGCGTCCTTCAGTCCAGTGACGGTCACGTCAGGGTTGACGCGCATCGCCAGACCCACGCGAATTGGTGCTGAATGACGAACAAACGATTCCGCCAGTTTGACGATCGGACGGGAGTCCGTCGAGAGAGGGTCCATTATCAACACCTAGAAGAAATAGAGATGAACGGTTATTATTATAATTTTAAGTTTATTAAATATTGAATAGACAAACATGGTAAGTCTATTCAGTGACCAAATGAACATAATATATCAGAATTCTTCGACAATTCAAAATTTTCCTGAGAAACCCAACTACTTATACCTACATATTATTCCACAGAGTGGAAGATACTACCAGTATCGCCCTGGTGTAAGACCACCATTCAGAATTGAAACGTTGCTCCAAATGGCTTTAGCCGTGTTTAGTGACTAGATCTGAATAGCCAGGTACTTCCCCACCTTCCTCTTTCACTTCCTCACTTACCTTCAGCCTCACAACATCCCCCAATTGGGGATGCCATAGTCTCACTGGCTCCAGACGGGAGCAGTTGGGACTCTTGTGAGGCATTCACTATAAAAAAAAAAAATTAAATTCTGCATTGACCATCGACATTTTCAACGTCACTTACAGACAGTTCAGCAAACCGTCTTTTGACATATGTCACAAAATAGTAAAACTGCCCCATGAACTTTCTTCACTAACATTTACCTCAAAATTTGTGATCTTCTCTGTAGTATATATATTTTTTTAACATTATCCGGGATTATCATACGTATTAGGAAAGGAAGGAGAGGATGTTTTGGAAAGGAAACGTGATATGAGGGGTGGGTAGGAATCTAGGGATCAGTGTGTCCAGACGATTGGTCAAGAGAGACCAGTTGGAGAGGTCAAAGGGTCTCACCAAACCAGCCTTTCCCAATCTGGCACGCCACGCAACTGGTGGGCACGCGCATTCAGAACACTCCTCACCCGATGAACCCGAGCACCCCTGCTAAATCACCAAACGTAACGAACCACTTGGGGTGATCTATGGCAGAGGTGTTAGTTATCCAACAAATGGTTTCCGGGGCAGCGGTACCAAAACCCGCCTCCCAAATTGAATTGTATATTGGTGCATAACTGTTTTATGAAGAACATGAATAAATAAATAAATATTTTAAAACCTATCTTGAAGCATAGATTATCATAAGATATTAACAATTCTATTTTCGCAACTAAAATTGATCTGTCCTTGGTTTATACAAATTGAGTTACTGTCCTCCGGGAAAATGAATGCAATTTTCAAGTGTGTTCGAAAATCATTTTTTATTTATCGTATCTCGATATACATAAATCATGTTTTTTCTCATAAAAATCAACCTCACTAGGTCTACGCCTGTATCGATTTTAACAATTTATCACCATAAGTATATATCGTACCCAGGCTGACAGTTTTGTCATATCTAGGGATCTAGCATGGTTAAATCGATAACTTAACAATATCGGATCAATAAGCTTAACTGACATCGATTTTATATCGATTTCCCGAGCACGGTTGCACTTGTTACATGTGTCGATAGCCAAGCTAACAAAATAAATAAGAAATCGTCCAACGATGGCAACAACGGCGGGTATTATCTATGGATTTCTAAACGTCAAACGGCTACGCACATACAAATAAATCGACAATGTCAAATTGAAATATATTCAATATATGTTCACATGTACTTTTTGACACAATAAAGGGAGTTAATTGTCAATGGGGTCTTTCGCACAGGATCAAGTAGGTTAGGCTCCCAAATTCAATTGTTGGAATACTAGAGATTTGTACAGGGCTAACAGCTGGTCACTATTGAAGAATCTGCTGGCCCTATAGAGACGCCCAGTTTCCTGGAAGTTTCTAGATTAAAGCAATCATTATATCAACACCAATATCGAAAAGCAATTAGACTCACCAGGTTATAGAGATTCCTCCTTATGCTTCTCAGCATGCCCGGGTAAGTGGGCCTCAGCAGCTCCATGTAGCTCATGGTCCAGCGCCGGTACTGCGCATCCGTCTCTATATCATTCACCCACAGGATGCCCGAGTCGCGGATGTCCAGGGCAAACTCGGCCACCGGCAGCGCAGAGCCAAACATGCCCGTGCTGGCCTGCAAGTTACCTGCCTGGGAGATGTCCAGCGATAGGAGGTCCGACATCCGTGAAGCGGGGAGGCCTATCATACAATAAAGAATATTAATACCTAGGCAAATTTTGCTTTGTACGCCAGCTGAATCTATTTTCAGAATAACTTGTTTTTTTGCAAAATGATGTTTTTGTATGTGTTGTAAAAATATATTTAAAATAAATAGAAGTTTTATTATATTTTCCACAAGTGTTTTTCACAATAAAAAATAGAGAAGATACAACAAACTTCGTTCGTTGAAGGCTGCTCGGCTGCTCTTTACGAAGCAAGAATTCTTATCTCATTGTTTACTTCATTACCAATGGAATAAAATATAAGTTAGTAAGTAATGAACATTTTTTTATGTAGCAAAATCCCATGAAAAGAGAGTATGTATGTTTTGAATGTACCTATCGGGTACAAACTTTTCGTGGCTGATAGATACTTCCAGAACTCAAAGAGTTGAATACTTTTCAAAAGTGTTCCATGCTAGTGTTACCATTCTAAAGAAGAAAATAAATCATTATTCTATGTAGGTACAGTAGAACCTCGTTAATTCGAAATCCACGGGACACCAAAAATCAAATTTCGAATTAACGAATTCCCACGTAATTCGAAATTTTATGAAATTTTTTTTTTTTTAAATACGCCGAAAATCGATTTTCTCGGCCGCCTCTTCAAATCTGGGTGGTATTTTAGTTGTAAATTCGTATTAATACCAATTATTTCATTATTTTCGCGGCCGATTACCGTAGCGGCGGGCCCTTTAAATTCAGATATTCGCAATAAATTCGTAAAAATGCTATATATTTACGCGTAAATCGAGATTTCGCTGCCGATTTCGGTCGCGGCCTACCCTTTAAATTGAGATATTCGTAAAAATACGATATATTTCCTAATTAATAATTTAATAATAATAAGGTAATTTTCCGTTGCGGCCGACCCTTTATTTCAAATATCTGAATTTAAATTCGTAAAAAATACGAAATATTTCCACTTAAAACGAGAAATCGCGGCCGTATTTCGAAGCGGCCGGCTCTTTAAATTCAGATATTCGAAATAAAGTTACAAAAATTCGATATATTTCCGTGTAAATCGAGAATTCGCGGCCGATTTCCGCCGCGGCCGACCCTTTAAATTCAGATATTTGATGTAAATTCGTAAAAATATGAAATATTTCCGCGTAAATCGAGTTTTATCGGCAGTTTTTCGTCGCGGCCGGCCTTTTAAGTTCAGATATTTGAAGTAAATTCGTAAAAATATGTCATATTTCGGCGTGAATCTAAATTTTTCAGCCGATTTCCGTCGCGCCGTATTTTTTAACTCGGATATTCGAAGTAAAGTTAGTAAAAAACGATATATTTCCTCGCAAATTGAAATTTTGCGTCCGATTTCCGTCGCGGCGGGCCCTTAAAAATTCAGATATTCAAAATAAATTCGTAAAAATACGATATATCTATGTGTAAATCGAGATTTCGCGGCCGTTTTCAGTCGCAGCCGGCCATTTAAATTCAAATATTCGTAAATATACGATACATTTACGCGTAAATCTAAATTTCAGGCCGAGTTTCGTCGCGGCCGACCCTTTAAATTCAGATACTTGGTGTAAACTCGTAAAACTACGACATATATCCGAGTAAAACGTATTTTCTCAACCCTTCAAACCCAGTGTAAATCGATTCAGATTTACAAAATAATAATACTAATTAGGGCGATGTATAATCACGTAAAAATACACTTTTCGGCGTTTTACCGACATGGCTGTCTTTTAGATTCAGATTTACGAAATATTATGATTTATTTTCGCAAAAATCAAATTTTTTAATTACACGAACAAATTTTCGTGCGCGGAAAAAAATAAATTTCGAATTACGAATTAACGAATTTCGAATTAAAAAAAATTTTGTATGAAAAAATTTTTTTGGCGAAAATTTCGAATTACGCGTTTTTTCGAATTATCGGGGTTTGAATAAACGGGGTTCTACTGTAATTACCCAGACTATGCAGCCCCTCCATGGTGGTAACCTCTTGCCTCAGGGTCTGTAACAGTGTGATGATGTCCACAATGTCCATATCGAAGAACATGCCGTTGACAAACAGGGCCGCATCGGTGGGGTGGACATTCAGCGCCGTGGCAAACATCTCCTGATTATTTTTAATTTCGTCTTTCAGCTGGGGGCTTACTGCGATTCTTAGAAGATTGTTAGCCTGAAAAAAATTAAGTAAGTTATTATAATTTATGTATATTTAAATATTGAAGACAATATTAGTGATTTCTAAACGAAAATCTGAAACAGAAAAATCAGAAAAGGAAACGGTCACATCTGGGACTCGAACCCAGGACCCTTGAACAATTTGAGGTTTTACTCAATAAAGTTATTCCGAAAAATAAATATTCATTCTAGACTTGCAGAAAAGTAAACAGATGTCGCACATTAAAAATAAAAAATAAGATAGGTTTATCTAAAAAGACGCTGTCTGGATTGCATTTAGTTCGGGTTGAATATTGCGATCATAAATGATCAAAAATGAAGACAATGTTAGTAGTTCTTATTCGAAGTATGATACAGTTAAAAGTGACCGAGGGGAATAGGGTCACATTAGCTTAGTTGGTAGAGCACTGTCCCGGAAAGACAAGGGTCCTGGGTTCCAGTCCCAGATGTGACCGTTTCCTTTTCTGATTTTTCTGTTTCAGATTTTCGTTTAGAAATCACTAATATTGTCTTCAATATTTAAATATTACAATTTGAGGTTTTACTCAATAAAGTTTTTCCGAAAAATAAATTATTTATATTTGTTTCCAGATCCTACGTATGGATTCCCTGGGGGATTATGTAGCGGTAAGGGTTTTCCCATCGGAAATTCTTCTTTGTTTAGGTTCCCTGAAGGCACCACGAGGAAAGAGTCCACCGAAGTGGCCTCAGCTCTCCACTTCACCTAGGTTCCCTAAAGGCCCCTAGTTTTTTTTGTTTGAATGGTCATTTTGTGGTAAAATAGATGGTCCACCTCGCCAGAGCCTCGGGTGCTGGGGTAAGGTCTATGTACTCCGAGATGCGACTCTGTATCTCAGAGACACTGTTCCCCAGTGTCATTCAGCCTGAGCATGGAAGCTCACACCTTGGCTTTGGATAGCTATTGCAGGTCATGTTTCCATTCTGTGAGAGACTGGTCCGCCACACTTCCTACGCTATGTTTCAACACTTTAACCTCTCAGACAAAGACATTTATTTACTATGTGTTCCTATGAGAACTGTCAAAACGTGATAATTTTTGTGTTATTTACGAGTTTTGCTAAAAGCTTCATAACTCACGTTTTGGGAAACGTAGCCTCATTCTAAAAAATGTTTTGGAAAGATTATGAAATCCACTATCGCATTGTGTTGTTATACGTAAATATTTGCGTTTCTAAATATACATTTCATGAAAACGTCAAAAATATGTAAGAATCGCTTACCATTATTTCAAAGCCGTGAAAAATGTACTTTTTTCTGAGTATCATAAAGAAATATCACTTTATATATTGAAGAAATATAATTAAAAACTATTAGTCACCTCAAAATATTAACCGTCCAAACTAAAATATTTTTAATAAATTATTTAGAAACGCAATAAATTATGAACGAACAAGATGACATATTCAATCGGCTTAGATAATGTACTTCTACGTTCCATAGATATTCTTGAATACAGACGCGTAGCGTTATTCATTATCGATACTCTGTTTTTTAAATCATGGCAATCCGTATACTAGTGATGGAAATAAATCGATTTTTGTAAAATCTCGCGCGTTTACGTGAAAAGACGTTCTAATGTCTTGACCGCTATTATCATATTTACGTCTTTTGACGTTCTAATGTTCTTTCTGAGTGGTTAAAATACATATCTATAAAGAAAATTAAACTTTACTGAGACCGTAACAACTTAAATTTGTTCAACATTATTCAATGAAATTCAATAAAGAAATATTATTACAATAGTATAGGTGATCCTGGTCATTACCTGCATGGGAAAGTTCTGCGCTATATTGGTGAAGTGAGCCAGGGCTTCGTGGGGCGGGGCGGCCATGACACTCTCCGCAGCCTGCAAGGACAACTCCTGGAACTGCCACACCTTCAGGGGAGCAAGCTCCGACTCCTGGTCTAGGAGGTGCTTCTTAAAACGGTCCAGAGACTGCCGGATGTCGGGGAACAGGTTCCTAAAAGAAGTCAAATACATCAATGCAGACAAATGGACATTTTCCGGATATCCTTTAATTTAACTCTGAAGTTCAGAAGGGAGGGGTATGGCACTATCCACATTTTCGGACTGTCGCGGGTTGTTTCAAGAACTCTGACATTTTAGAGAACATAAATGTGTGGGCATTTCTAGTGTGTATTTTTGAACCCTGTTAATTCAAATTCCATGGGACCCTGAAAACCAAATTTCCAATTAAAAAATTCCCACCGAAAAGTCGATTTACACAATTGCCCCTTCAAATTTAGGTCAGTATTCAAAGTGAATTCGTAAAAAAATATGACATATTTTCATGTGTTTTGTCTGGCGACTTTTTTCAACAAAAATTAGAATTTTAGTTTTTTACTTATTATCGGGGTTTGAATTAACGAGGTTCTACTGTATTGACTATTGAAGCAACAAATTTAAGTACAACAATAAGAAGTGCTTACTTGAGTCTTCCGAAGTTAAAACCTTCAATAACATTGCTGGGGTCGTTCTCGTCTTCGGTGGACTCCTCGGACTCGGAGCCGTCGCCGGCCTTCTCTCCCTCGGTGGGCGCCGTGTCATCCTGACTCTTGTACTCCGTGGACTTGAGCTGCAGCTCCACACCATAGCCGGACAGGCGGAGGCGACGGGACTGACGATTCTACAAATGGCAAAAAACATCATTAACTAATTGATGTAAAATGTAAGAAATTCGATCACCGAAAATCACGGATTTTATTTAATAATCCTGCAGGACGAAAAAATGTTTGGAAACTTGTGTGACTGGAAAGCAATATCATAATTTTAAAAACCTTACACAGCTCCAGCTACTGTCATCTTCAGACTGGTGGGCAACAATTCAACTTTATTAATAACCTCATCCCAAAATATACATGTAAAGAGTGTCCCGGGCGGCGTGGCTTTGTTTTTTTATACAAATCTACAGTTTTATTCCGAGATTGGATGAGGAAAATTACTGTCTACATCTGATTTTGAAAAACTCTGCTTTAAGCCCAGGTTAGAACTCTAGTTCCCTAGATCCAAGATCCCCTAGATTTCTACCCACCCCTCAAACCTTTTCCTTCCCAGAACCTTCCATTCCTTAAAAATAGCAGCAGCCCCAAAGATGACATAGGCACTGAGGGAAATTATTTTCCTCGTTAATGTAATAAATAAAATAAAAATTAAATAAATCCCCAATTGGGGAATATTGTGAGTCTGAAGGTAGCGGGAAGGGGAAGGAGCGAGGGGAAGAGGAAGGTGGGGGAGTACCTAGCTTTTTTTTATTTATTTTTTTATAGTGAATACTTCACAAGAGTCCCAACTGCTCCCGTCTGGAGCCAGTGAGACTATGGCATCCCCAATTGGGGGATGTTGTGAGGCTGAAGGTAAGTGGGGAAGGGAAAGAGGGAGGTGGGGAAGTACCTGGCTATTCAGATCTAGTCACTAAACACGGCTAAAGCCATTTGGAGCAACGTTTCAATTCTGAATGGTGGTCTTACACCAGGGCGATACTGGTAGTATCTTCCACTCTGGAACGTGCTGCAAATATACTATATATTATTTTAATAAATTAATTGTGAAATAACACAAATTAATCAAATAAATAAATTGATGACCAGATCTAAATAAATAAATTTAGATCTGGTCATCAAACATGGCTAAAGCTATTTCAAGCAACGTTTCAATTCTGAATGGTGGTCTTACACCAGGGCGATACTGGGAGTATCTTCTAGTCTTGAATGTGATGCAAATATACTTTATATTATTTTAAATGAGTAAATAGTCAAAAAAACACTAATTAATCAAATAAACTCAGCTACTACTAAATATAATTAGTTAGCCATGGGAAAGAAGGCCAACTTCAAATCTGAAGATTGTATCAAAGTGTCAGATTTTATCGTTTAATCTAGAGTTGCTTTGCCAAGTTTATTTTAAGCTACTGTTGATGACAAAAATGTGAATACATTCTATTTTTATGCTTCCCAAATAAAATTAAATTAAAAAAATTGTCACTAACTAAACATCACATCACACAATTCCGTCTTAGAACACATTCCTTGGTTCATTTACATTCATACAAACTCTTATATTGTGATGATTCTTAAAATGACCGAACCGGGGTAATTGATGTCTTCCTCAACATCTTCATCCATTCACTTGTGCCTCACTTACTCTCCCATTACTTTTTTATCCGTCCATTCACAATGCATTTTCAAAACATTCAAGAGTCCCTTTCTTAATCTTGTCTTAATATGAGATCATTTTTTAAGGTATGCTTCTCGGATTTTCACATTCGTAGCACGGTCGTATGACTTTACTACACTCAGGAATCTCATTAAAAAAAATGTTATATTTATACAATTAACGATTATCTGTAAATGAAGCTTTAACCTTTTGAACGCGTTAATTTGCTCCGTTTTGTCTTAATATGAGATCATTTTTTAAGGTATGCTTCTCGGATTTTCACATTCGTAGCACGGTCGTATGACTTTACTACACTCAGGAATCTCATTAAAAAAAATGTTATATTTATACAATTAACGATTATCTGTAAATGAAGCTTTAACCTTTTGAACGCGTTAATTTGCTCCGTTTTGTCTTAATATGAGATCATTTTTTAAGGTATGCTTCTCGGATTTTCACATTCGTAGCACGGTCGTATGACTTTACTACACTCAGGAATCTCATTAAAAAAAATGTTATATTTATACAATTAACGATTATCTGTAAATGAAGCTTTAACCTTTTGAACGCGTTAATTTGCTCCGTTTTGTCTTAATATGAGATCATTTTTTAAGGTATGCTTCTCGGATTTTCACATTCGTAGCACGGTCGTATGACTTTACTACACTCAGGAATCTCATTAAAAAAAATGTTATATTTATACAATTAACGATTATCTGTAAATGAAGCTTTAACCTTTTGAACGCGTTAATTTGCTCCGTTTTATCTATACCTGTACCCTGTACATATTTTCAAGTACCTATGCACGCAATTAAATGTCAAATTATAACATTCTGGCATGATTTATTGGACTATATAGACAGAACAAATTATTCTCCACAATATGAAAACAAATCCTCGTGTGTCAACACTCTTAGATGTTTATAAAAACAAAAACATAAAATTTCATACATCAAGACGTACCGTATCTTTTGAATGTGGGCCCGCCATTCACTCGGCGTGTGTGTACTTAGGCCACTGCATTGATAGACACAAGTGGGACACCATGATCACTTATCATTTTTAGTTATGAAAAGTTGTGAATGACATACTAGTACTAACGCCATCCGTTGACAAAAATGTAAACTAAAGGACTAAAAGGCGCGAAGAGGCGCACTTGATTATCGATCTTTTTTTATGAAATACAATTTTATTTTTGAGAAATTCTTGTAGATGTCAGCATCGCGACAGTTCTACGAATGTCCAAGTGAGCAAGAAATACATTTATGACGAAAGAGCGCTGGAATATCGGCCGTCAAAGTTTCCGTATCAACTGTTGATACAGCCGCTTGAGAGTATAGATTTTTTGCCGTAATAACAGTTGATACGGCCGCGTGCAAAGAGTTAATATTGCTCACTAAAATAATGCAACAGATTGTCAATAGATGTCAATAGAGCAATTGTTGTAACTCCTATTAGAACCGTCCCCCCATATAAGTCTGTAGCTTTGAAATGAGTTATAAGCCAAAAGTAATAAGTCTAAGTGATAAGTTATAAGTCTATGTGATAGGAATAAATTAAGCTGTTAAGCGCCCCTGAGGTGTTTTTTTCACGAAAACGGCGCAATACAAATAATCCAATCATTAATTAATTTAACTATTTCCTATTTTTTCTGTACAGAATCAAATTTATCTCTTCTAATTTCAAACTTTGAGCAAACAACGCCTCGAGACCAAGGCGTATTTCTACATCATTATTTTTTTTTTTGTGCATTTCAGATTGATGCAATCCTATTACAATCTACAAAATATAACAAAAATATAACAAAAATTTACAAAGCTTTAAATGAAATATTTTACAATAACCGATATTTTAGAGTTCTTGCCTAAAATGACTTTTGAAATCTTCAAGGCCAATGTTGAAAATGTCAAGAGACCTAGAGGTATCATTTAGCAGCACCATACCTCTTGTCATACTATGCTGGGCCATAACGTCAGTTCTTCCGTGTGGAATACAGAGCAAGTTGTGGCGTCGACCCTGACGGTACAAACAATTTATAGCATTCCAAGAGCTGGCTGTCAATGTAGTTCATGATTTTAAAAGCTGTTACTTGAAGGGTCCCATTTCTCCTAGATTGGAGACTTTCGTAGTGCGTTTTGGAGAGCAAATCTATATGATGCATAAATCGTGGGTATTCACCATGCGTTCTCATATAAAGATATCTTAGAAATTTTTTTTGAATTTGTTCTAATAATTCTATGTATTTTTGCTGGTGTGGGGCCCAGACAGCAGAAGCGTATTCTAATTTAGATCGTAGAAGCCAGTTGAGCATCGATATCATTGCTTCGGACTTGGAGAATTGTTTGCTTATTCCTATCACAAATCCAAGAAGTTCATAACAAGATGATACCAATCCCACTATTAGATCTGAAAAAGTAAGTTTGGGATCAAATGTAACCCCGAGGTCCCTTATTATATTGGAATTGATTGGATAATAAAAATTATTGAGCTGTTATAACAGTGCCGTTCATTTAACACTCACCTTAATGTACCAGCGCACGACATAATCGATGCTTCCCTTCTGAGCTTCCTTCGCCAGCGCCTTGTGGAGCACGGCAAACTCCCGGCTGCCGAGTTCTCCGTACAGCACGGCCGTGATGGAACGGTTGACCGAGCCGGGGAAGTGATGGTCCACCTGGTACGTCTCAACCTTGGACTCTTTCAACTGGAAACAAACAATGCATAATGAGACTATTATTAAAACAGAATCATTAGTTACAGGTATTGGAGTGAATGTTGACTCCAACAAATTACTCACATAGATGTATTGCTTGAATACGGCACGTTGCAACAAGTTTTTACAAACTTTTAGAATATCTAAAATTGATTGTTATATACACTTGTTATCTCTCGGTAACTTTTATTATTTACTGTGGGAAGTGTATATACAGAAACTCTACAAGCAGGATACTGGTAAATATACATCACGCAGAGAACCCAAAAATCATTCGCTTTGACGCATTTCAACAGATGGTGTGCAGAATTTTAGTTGTAATCTGATTCCATTTTCATCATAACTTTTTTTGCAAAATGATGTTTTTTTGTTGATGAATTGTACTGTCTTACTAGGCAATGTGTTTATATGTATATTTATAAAAATGGTATATGATTTAACACACATAGTTTCCCCAGAATAGTAAGTTATATTCAAAGAAATGATTTAGAAACATGTCCTTAAGGATATGCTGGCGTTTAAAAGGTTAACCCTAGATAACTAATCGCTCGTCGAGGCGACGACGCGCTACTCGGCGAAATTCGAAATCACCTACTTCCCCCCGCTCCCCGACCTTGACTCTTTAAACAGTGCAGCACGTGACGCGATTGCGGCCACACGCATACTAGGACGTGCCCTATGACCATCTCGTCGTCCGCTGGACGAAAGTTTAGTTAAAACAACAATTTTTATTTTTAAGGTACGTACATTCATATATTCTTATATTTACTGTTAATCTTCCACAATAGAAGCTCCGGTTCCATCTACGTCAAACGTGCCTAAAATTAGCTACCTGTTTCCATCCAAGGCCCGGAGGGTGACCAAACACCGTTGCACCAGATGTAGAAAGGCTATTTGTGGTCCACATAATTTTGACATGTGTGGTCACTGTGTACTGATATTTTGATATTAATTTGTACTTAATTTGTTCATTATAAACCTTACTTTTGTGCCATGTAACAAGTTCCTATCTTAATTAAATATTTTTGGTTTATTTATAGTGTTTTATTGCGTAGTCCACTCGATGAAAGTGTAGTTACAATGAAACAATGAAAACAGTTTAGTTTTCTAGGGTTAAAAGACTTTAAACATCTGATACTACACTTAAATGTGTTATCTAATAATTTTATATACTTAATTAAAACTATAATTTTTCCCAAAATTGTTATGAGATATCTTACTGACAGCCCTGATTCAATAGAGCTAACTCTTAGTTCTCAGCAAATTCAACCAAATTCAATATTGAAGGTAACAATAACCTCAATACTAAACTACTGTACGGATTGAAAATAAAAATGCTAATGTACCTATGTATACCAGATGTTATTTTTGTTTAATTTTCAACATAATTTCTCAGTAATTATTCTGTTTAACATAATACTGTTTCGCTCCTGTGAACCACTGTAAACATAAATCATGTATATTGTAAAAGCCTTTTACGGCGTCTAAATAAATAAATAAATAAAATAAGAATACACTTAAAATTAGAAGGCAATTGACTGACCTAATATGTTTGCATAAAATTATCCACGGCCATCTTGATACCTCATTATATCTTAGCAATATTGAAATAAATATCCCCAATTCCCATTGTTTCAGACACCATGGCATTTTTCAACTGAATATATTCAAAAATAATATCGCCTATTTTAGCCCTCTGACCCAAATGTGTCGACTGTACAATAAGATTGAGTGTGCTGAAGTTATTTTCGTGGATAATCTTTTTTTATTTTTTTATTAACAATATAAAATTTTTTTTACAGGTTTTTTTTCGATGTCTGTCTCACTAGGATAAACCTGTGTCGAGACAGACGTATTGAGTACATAAATTATTGTTTACATATTATTTGATACATGATACATATAATATTTCATAACATTAAATGACAATGTGAAAATGATAAAAAATAATAAAAATAAATTGGTTAATCAGCATCTAGTACATACTTATGAGGGGATTTTTATAAAAAAATTTGATCTTGGATCTGTCTTGGCTGATGGATCCAAGACTTGATGTCTGTTTTATATTTCGAAAAAAATTCGTTCAGTCTAATGGCTAGTGGGAGAGCATTATATAGCCTTGTTGCAAAATATCTAAAATTTCTCTGGCCAAAAGTTGTTTTAGCGAAAGGGATTTGTAAGAGATTATGTCCTTTGGTTCTAGTATCACGAGCAGTTTGAACATTGTCAAAAGTAGTTTTGTGTTTGAAGAGGTATGCTAGTATGTTTTTGGCATAAAGTTGCCTAATGTCCATAACACAGATTTTCCTAAAGATTTCATCCGAGCTGCTTGTGATAGGTAGTTTGAGGATAATCTTTATTATAAGTTTCTGAGCTTTAGATATTGGATCAATGGCGGCAGCTAGGGAATGCAATCCCGGTATACCGGGATCCCGAAATACCGAGATCCCGCAGACATTTTGCGGGACTAATCTCGGTCGAAAATTTTGCGGGATCCCGCTGGACTGGCGGGATTACAGAGAAACTTCTACAACTGCATCGACGTCCAGTTCTTCCACATCGGCTCATTGTGAACCTCAACCATCAACAAATAAAATCACTGAACATTTTTAAGAAAAGAAAAGAGGGTATCACGAATGGTGTTTAAAGATGGTTGACCATTCCGAGTTTTCTGTACCTCGTCGGATTTGCGAGATCTTTATAAAGCCGGGGGTTTTAACTTACCAACATCGTATAATTCAATCAAATTAATGGTTATGAATTACGGCAAGACACTAAAAATGATGGTTATTCAAGATTTTTTAAAGCTGAAAGAGAGCAACTACAGATTTACCCTCACTTACTCTGAATTACTTTGAGTCCGGTGGATTAAAGGCACATACCTTCAATTCACTTACAATGCGCTAATGACTATTGTGCCAACCAGCGTGGAAGCTGAATGAGCTTTTTCAGCCGCTGGCTACCTTGTATCCAATATCAGAAGCCGTTTATCAGATGACACAATTAATACTTTAACTTACGAAGCTATTTCCAAAATAATGTTTAATTAAACTTATGATGCTCATTGTACAAGAATATTTTTTATCGTGTGAATGTTATTATTTAAATTTAAGTTTCAGTTCAATTTCAGTTTCAGTGCCGGCAATCCGGGCGTTTATTTTATTTTCATTTGTGTACATAGATTTCTTTTACCCACCTCACTAGACAAAGTCTGTTCCGAGGCGGGTATGTTATGTAAATTTATGTCTTATCTTATTCTTTGCCAATTTATGACTTAAACTTTACCTATGTCTAACTAAAGGTATACCTATTAATAAATCATTTAAAATGTCCCAAAGAACTTGTTTTATTATAGGTATAAATTTAAAACTCTAAAAACAAGGTTGGTAGATCGAGGTATTAGGTCTTTATTATACGATTGATTAGATATCTGAGTCCACTCTGCTGGATCCCGCAAATACCTGGATCCAGCGGGACTGAGATTGTTCAGTCCCGCAAATACCTGGATTGACATTTTCTTGCGGGATTGCATTCCCTAGCGGCAGCGTTTGCTCCTCCCCATGCTATGATACCATACTCTATTAAAGATTGACAAAGTGCATAGTAGATTGTTTTGAGCTGGCTTAGGTTGAGAAAGTTGCGAGTTTGTCTAAAAAAGTAAATGAATTTTCTAAGATTGTTTGCTGTAGTGGTTATATGTTGTTTCCACTTCAAATTGCTGTCAAAAATAATACCAAAGTACTAAATTCAATGTATTTAGTTTTGGTCACATTCATTGTTAGTGTATTATTGTTTAACCATCTTTTAACAACAGTTATGCCCCTGTTAGCTTTTATGTATACATCATTCCAATTGCTTGATTTGAAGAGGAGAATCGTATCATCAGCGAAACTTACAATTTTGGCATCTATTTGAAGATTACATAATTCATTTATGTATATTAAGAACAAGGTAGGACCTAAAACGCTTCCTTGAGGCACGCCGTAGCTAATTGGTATTTGATTGCTATTGCAGTTGTTGACTTTCACACTTTGCTTTCGGTTTGACAGGTAATCGCTAATAATAGTAAGTTCATCACCATTTATACCAATATTAGATAGTTTTTGTAAAAGTTTAGAGTGAGAGATAGTATCAAATGCTTTGCACGGGTCTAAGAATATTGATATGCATTTTATGATAGAAAATCGGTAACTGTTGCCAGGGCTTCGGAGGTGCCTTTATTTTTCCTGAATCCAAACTAATTGAGTGATAGTATGTTATTTTGTTCAAGGTATTCAATTAGTTGATTATTAATAGTTTTTTCAAAGACTTTAGATAGTGAATTTAGTAATGTAATTGGACGATAGTTAGTTATGTTCGCTCTAGAGCCTCCTTTATTTATTGGGATTATGATTCCGTGTTTTAGTTTTTCGGGGAATCGGCCTTTTAGGATGCTTAGGTTAATAAGATTTGTTAAGGGAGTGGTTATTTCTGATACAAGTTTTTTTAAGGCAATATTTGATATATCGTCCAAGCCAGTTGAAGACGAGTTTTTTAATGAGTTTATGATCAATCTAGTATCTTCATTTGAAATTTGTTTTAGACTAAAATGCAAGTTGTTGGGCAAATTTGTATTACAGCTTAGTGAACTGGAGTTGGTATGATTTACATCGATATTTTTTGCGAGTTTTTCACCTTTGAGAAGTTTTTCATTTTTGAGAAGTATTTATTTGCATGATTAACAATAATATCGGGATTACTAGAAAAACTAAATATTTTATCATTTACTTTTAGTTGTTTTAAGTCATTCGTGGGATTAGGTTGAGAGTGGGTGGCTTCTTTAAGTGTTTTCCAAAGTTTTTTAGGATCATTATTACAGTTTTCTATTTTCTGTTTGTAATATATCTCTTTAGCCTTTCTTATTATTTGGGTACAAATGTTTCTATATATACAGGGTGTATCGGCACGTACCCGACAAACTTTAACCAGCTATTCCTTAGCATATTTGGAGTAAAAAATCTTATGTGCACTTTGCTGTCCAGTAACGTTTTTTTTAATAAAAAAATTATTATTCATATTTTCACCACTGTTTTATCCTTTGTCAAAGTTTGAAAACCCATCTGGCAATATTTTGTTCGAATTCCGTTGAATAATGTACGTGTGTACCTATATTGGCGCGCTTTTACAATCACAACGAAATGGCACGGCACCATTCGTCTCATTTTTAACTATTATTATTTAGTGTGTGCGAAAGAGCGAAGACGCTTTTCGACATACTTGCTTATAACAGCTGTTGAACACGAAAAGCAATGCCAAAGACAGTGATGTAGTGTGGAAATTTTTAATTTTTTTGTTTTTAATTGAAAAAAAAATGCTACCGGACAGCAAAGTGCCCATAACATTTTTTACTCTAAATGTGCTAAGGAATAGCTGGTTAAAGTTTGTCGGGTTAGTGCCGATACACCCTGTATATATATATTTTATTTTTTTGTTCTTCAAAGTACAATCCCATTAAACCGCAATTAAGCAGTTTGAACAGCATGATCATGTTCAATTACAATATAACATATTTTCATAATATTATTACTTATTACAATACAACTTATCCATCATATTTATCACCAACCACTGCCATAATCAAAAGTATTACTAATACAGATTATCTCTGCTTAGTAGCCATGTTTTCAGCATATATCTGAATCTCTGAGGTAATTCGCATTTTTTTATATTGCTTGGTAACATGTTGAATATTTTGGGCACGTTGTATTCCAGTGTTCGCTGTCCGTATTTATTGTTATGTTTGGGTACCGTACAAGCATTCCTTCATTTTTTGTGAACCTAGTATTATATTCATGTTCGACTTCCCTCTTATATTCAGAGTCAGATATATGCTGAATCAATATTTTGTGCCATAATAAGGCCTGTACCGGTAAGACAGTCATGTTCCGATACAATAATGATATGTTTCGCCTCTGTGAAAATATCTGTTTTGGAACTAGTAATTTAATCATAGAATTTTGTACTAATTGTAGGTAATTTAAGTTAGTTTTGCAAGAGTGTCCCCATGTGGTTATTCCATATCGTAAAGTAGATTCTGCAAGTGATAAGTAAATTATTTTTAAAATATTCACAGGAACGAAACATTTCAATTTGTACAGTTTACCCACTATCGCCCTCAGCCTTTTACAAATTTTGTTTATTTGCAAGTCCCATTTAAAGTTGCAATCAACAGTCACTCCCAAATAAACATATTCATTAACAAGTTCAATACTATCGCATTTGCAGTTCTGCAAAATGTTTTGATGAATACATGCAAAATTGTGGGATATTATTTCAGGCTTATTCAGAACTGAAGCATGTGGAGATCGTATGTGCATCAATTTGGTTTTTTTGGTATTAATGATTAGGCCTGCGTCGTGTGACCATTTTATCAGGGACGTAAAGTCATACTGCATATATTTAATAGCATTAGATAATTGATCATCAGATATAACAAGAGCAGTGTCGTCTGCGTATACAAAATGTTTTACATATAAAAAAAGTTTTTTCATTATTGATACAAATATTATATAAAGCGTGGGTACCAAAATTGAACCCTGAGGTACGCCAGCGCTCATTTTTTTCTTCCCACTCAGTTTTTCTAATATTTTTACACAGATATGTCTATTAAATAAATATTTTTTTAACAAATTAAGTAGATTTCCTCTAATTCCAATTGCCTCTAAGATTTTTAATAATTTTTGTGGATCTATGGTATCAAATGCTTTGGAATTATCGATAAATAGTACTAATACATGTCTTTTATGGTTTAATTCATTATTTATACAATTCGAGAAGTCCTGTAATAATTTTTCTGTGCTTTTTTTCTTTTGAAATCCATATTGTTTGTTGTCTATAATGCAAAATTTTTCTAAGTAATTGTTAAAGAAACATATTTTTCTAAAATTTTATCAAGTGCAGGCAAGATACTAATAGGTCGATAGTTTACTATTTCCGAGTGTTTTCCTCCTTTGTATATAGGTCTAACAATAGCACATTTAAGGTCATCAGGCATTTTCCCTTGTATAATAAGTCTATTTACAAAGTGTGTTAAAACAGGTCCTAAAATATCTATTTGTCTTTTCATGTCGTACATTCTTATGTTGTCCATTCCCATAGATTTCGAATTTTTAATTTTTTTAACAATATTTTTAATCTCTGTGATAGTTGCCTCGGGTAAATACATGCTTTGAGGTAATTCTACTGGATCAGCATTGGATGCTTTTAAGTCACATCTGTGCAACATTTGGTTTATACTATTTGAGAAGTAATTCACATATTGGTCTGTTACACTTTCCACTGTCTGATCCTTTAAAACATATCGCGAGAATCGCAATTACTTTTTGTTTTTCTTCCCAAAATTTTATTTATTTCATCCCACGTTTTCTTAGAATCATTAAAATTACTTTTGAATTTATCTTTAAAAAAACAAGTTTTTCGTTTGGTAATTATTTTGTTGACATTATTTCGCAAAATTTTGTAATCATTTTCAAATTTTTCATTATAAGGTGACTTTTTCCATCTTCGAAACAATAAATCTCTTTTTTTAATTTTCTCCAAAATATCAGAAGTCATCCATTTTTTTAGCGCATGAGGTCTTTTGTTTGGTTTTTCAAAATACGATACCGTACATTTGGCATATAGATTAAAAAAATTATTTTTAATTTGTTGATACACAATAGTACTGTCTTCCTCATTAAGTATACAATTCCAATTTATTTCTTGTATCTGACTATCAATACGTTTTTGGGACAGTACAGTTATTTCTTGTATCTGACTATCAATACGTTTTTGGGACAGTACAGTTATTTTCATCTTGTTATCTAAAAATTCTTTTGTAGTATCATATTTAATACTAACGGCTGTCACATAATGATCTGCTATGGAAATCTCGCATACACACGCTGATAATGGTTCCATTTGCTTAAGCCTGTTAGTGTATCTAACGTATATAATATGATCTATACATGAACGTGTTACTCGCCCATTAACAATTGCTTCCCTCGAGACATTGTCTATGCATTTAATCAAATAATATAATATTCTCATATGAGGTTACTACAGGATTTTGAGAATTCATCAAGGTTAGATTGATGTCCCCAAAATACAAAACATTTTCTCGTGGGCCTATTAAATCCGTCAGAATAGATTCTATTTCCCTAATGAACGATTGTTTGCTAAGATTCGGCGGTCGATATATTGCTAATATACTCAGGCTTTCTTCATTTGGAAGAGTAATAATACCATAAATATTTTCAAAATAGTTCGATTCTAATAGATTTGTTTAAATACCAGATTGTTCCTAATATATAGAAATATGCCCCATCTTTTATAAAAGTTTCGAAGTTGTATATCATAAGGATTGTTAATAACGTTTTTGTGGAGTTTGTTACGTTTACGGATAGATTTAATAATAGTGTGGTTAATCTATGGCTTAATTGGTAAAATGTTATTTGGTATATGTTTTATAATTATGTTTGTATGTTGGTTAATGGTAGTCTGTAAATAATTGATAAAGTACATCCAGGCGTCTTCTGGATTTATGATGTTAAGTAATTCTGACCACGATTTACTCATCAGAGATTGACGAATACAATCATAATTGATTTTTTTCTTATTTGTTGTGTTTTTATGTTTATCTTTTCTGTTGCATGTTTGTATGGAAAGAATAGTGGTGTAGTGGTCTGTAAGTGTAGATTCATATACAATAGATAATATCTATACAGAATCAAAAAAATGTTCTGCTACTGCTACATAATATGTTTAGATAATTATATTATGTATCACTGTAACTCTCCTAGTATTATTTGTCATTTTACTGAGCTTATGTTTAATTTTATACTATTATTTGTTTGGTTTATTAACTGTGCGTAACCTGTATTTAATTGCATTTTTACCTGTATGTATGTAATTTGTAGATTTTTGTATGTAACTTAACTGACTTTTTTTAACTGGATAGTTCTCACATAAGTGAGAACATCTGTAAAAACCCAGTATAAATAAATAGATACTAACACGATAGCAAACGATTTTGTTTCAATATTCTAACATTGGGCTTGATTTACTCGAAAATGAAGGCTCAAATCAAAAAATTTATGCCAAAAAATCTCCGTTTGTATTATGAGATATGAGAGCCCTGCAGGAGAGGTAAAAAGATCTCCCTTAGCAGTCTCTCCAAATTTGGCCCACCACACAGTAGATGGACGCATACGCCGCCAAGACCTAGTCAATCCTTACTCCATGAACCCGCACACCCCTGCCAAGTCACCAAAAGTAGCAAACTACTTGGGGTCACCTATGACAGAGGTGTTGGTTATCCAAGGAACAATTCCCAGGCCGCGGTACACATAATTGTCTATAACTGCCTGTAGCCAGCGGCACCAAGACATCCTGTGATATGAGTCGTGTAATTTCTATACCCGCTATATCAACGTTCATTGATTTGGAGAAAACCGCAAAAAACTGTCACATCTCTAGCGTACATAAGTAAATGCATTACAATTTTTTATATAATGAATTGGAGTAATAAAATTTCGAAAAGCATTTATTTTTCTATATATGTCTAGCAATAATTAAGTAATTTCGATAAATAAAATGGATATAGCGGATTTTGATACTCACTTCGTGATTTTGAAAGTCAACTGAGCCGACATGGCGGGTTTAGAAACTCACGCGTAGATCATTTTGACACACGAGCGTGGCGTCAGAGCGGCGGCCATATTGTATTTTGGCAAAATAACTGCTTGTGATTCGTTGAATCCGATATAGCGGATTTTGATAGTAACTTTCTGTATGATATAGCGGATTTGGTTTCTCACTCGCAGTTTTAACATGGTTTTTGGTCGTGATAAGGAGGGTTTTGAAACTCAATTTTAGGCTCCTCTTGTTGCTCGCAAAAATGTGAACAAGATGTCATACTCAGATCATTTTGTCAAAAAATCGGATATAGCGGGTATAGAAATTATAGGATTCATATGTTGTTGTGAAGCTGAAGGTATGGTAGAGGAGAAGGAAATAAGAAAGAGAAAGGTTAACAATTACCTACTTATTTAGATATGGTTTTTAGGTTAGGTTAGATCCGGTGGGCTAAAAAATAATTTTGAACACTAGACATGACTAAATACATTTCACGAAGCCTGTTGATTCAGAATAGACTCAACATGTTGATACTAGTATATGCCTACCACTTAAAAATTATTTGTTAACTGCAAATAAAAGCTATAAAAATACTTTTGTGTGCGTATATTATTTTATTTGCAAATCGATTCTCGGGTAAATTTAATGGTTTTCATGATAATTAACTAATTTTGTCTTGCATAATCGCAGCAGTTGTCAAGATAAGTATGTATTTCGATTTTGCCATAAATTATGATGTTGGTAAAAAAAACATAAAAATGTGAGTTAAAAAATAATTTGTCACCCAGTATGAAAGGTCGTGATAATCCTCACAGAGGATTAACGTTTAGCGGAAATAATTTGTTGGAAACCATACAAAATATTAGGTACCTAAATATATTCTTTTGACACAAGAAAACATATTGAATGGCAGATATTATCATAAAGATTAATTTTTTTATCATAAACAAAAACATTGACCAAAAATCATAATCTCTAAAACCCATCCCAAAAGACTACATCAGATAGCAAATTATAAAACTAATTTTTTACTCTCCAAAATGGACTCAATACCTTGAATATGGTTAGTAAAACCTTTTAATTGAAAACATTAACCTGTTGTATGTTCTATAACATCACAGCATTTGGGTTGCCAGCAGCCGTGCCCAATAGGCGGACATCACAACAGTTGTGAACGTCATCAATCTCGCTGGGGAATGAATGGAGCGGGCATTCGTTGACCACATGTTTGGTGCTCTGCACCGCACCACATTCACACATCGCCGACTCTTTAAGGCCCCATCTGTGCATCATGTGGGCACAGCGGCTATAGGAGCAACTTAACCTATTGATGGCGGACCAGGTGTAGCGAGGCTATGAAAACCCAGGCTGTCTCTCGGTGGGGTCCCGTATGAGATGGGCATTTTCCACGTCAATATTTTATAATAAGCCATATTCTAAAACTTCCAGTAATTGTTTGGTTTCGGTTGCCTCCTTATTGTACCTTTTTAAAATGTCTGCTCAGAAGATTTTCATTTCTGAGCACAAACTGCCTCCTGTTTTATATTATGTTTTAGTTTTAATATTCTTGTTTTGTCCTACCTGCTGTTATTGTTATTCTAAGTGTTGTCATTAATTTGTATAAACAGTATATTTAGTGTTTTAATATTAGATCTGTATTGGGTAAGGCACACTGTAGGAATAATTTTAAGAACTATTAATACTGAAATACCATTCTGTTTATACAAAGTGATGACAAAACTTAGAATAACAATAACAGTAGGACAGGACAAAACACGAATATTAAAACTAAAACATAACATAAAACAGGAGGCAGTTTGTGCTCAGAAATGAGAATTTTCTGAGCAGACACTAAAAAGGTACAATAAGGAGACAACCGAAACCAAACAATTACCGGAAGTTTTAGAATATGGCTTATTATAAAATATTGAAAAGAAGTTAAAATTTATAAATGGTAAGATTTTTTAAATAATTTTGTTTTTAAAGCTCGTTTAAATTCAGCCAAATTCTGGAGATTAGTAAGAGCTGAGGGAAGTCTATTCCAGATGAGAGGGCCTGTTACACTAAAAGAACGATCATAGTAAACAGCTCGATTTGACCTAGAAAGTTCGATTAGACGATTACTAATATCTAGATCTGCTGACCTTAGAGTAAGCTGTCTATTGCTTAAGTTTTGTCGGATACATAGTTCTGATATATATGCTGGCGCCATTCCTTGCAATGCTTGAAGAGTGTAAAGATGCTGCCACAAAATAAGTTTGCTGTGTTTGAAGAAAATATTATTATCTTTTATTTCTTTTGCTGTTTTTCGGTTGCCATTATTGTAAAATGTACTAAAATTGATATAAAAATCATATATAATCTTTTATTTGTCCAATTAAAATTATTTATTGCAAAAAACTGCCACATTTTCCTGTTATCTATTATTTTTTCAATATTAATTTGACGAGTCATTTCGGAGAATTATTTCAAAGACAATAAAGGAATGTGAATGATTATTTTTTTAATGTGCATAGGTACCGCACAAGAGTCCCAACTGACCGAAGCCAGTAGAAGTTGCCAACTGATCGTACCTAACGCAAAATATACATTGTGAATAAAATGTGAAATAACCATAGACATATGAATATTAGTAGACCTGCCCTAAGTGATTAAAAGCGTATTATCCCCACTCCCCATACCGGTTCCATTGGAGCCGGCTGGGCTCGCGTATGGCCTCAAGTGAAATTTGAAAACGTGACGTCATCATTCTTGTGCGAACTATGGTCGAGGCATCATCGGTTCATTTTACGAAATAACACGGCAAAATGTTGACTTGTACTATGAAAACTTGTAAAAATAGATGTGAAAAAGAGAATAAACCCAATTGTCGTATTACATTCCATATATAAGCATTATTTTACTTTATTTTAAGCATATTCACATCGTATAATATGAATCAGTTGTTACTATCACATCGAGAAACGTCTGGACGCGAAACACAAAGCTGGTTGGTTGCTGGGAAGTAAATTATGAACATTTATAAAAGTGTCTTAACTAAATACTTAAACGAAATATTCGACTCTGAAAAAAGAACCGAATTTTTTTGCCGAATTTGGACTTCGCAAATTTGTTCATAACGTGGCGAGTAATTTGCGCTCCCATGTAAAAATGTCTATTCATTCAAAAGCAGATTTTACTTTTAAGAAGTAAATGGTGATATCATAATGCGAGATGCCTATTTACTGTCAGATTGATTTATTGACGAATCACAGTCAGCTTCACTCCCTTCGTTCTTCAACAGTTGATTTTACCCCTCGCCATTATCTTCTCGTCTATTAATTCCTATGTCTGTGGAAATAACACTAATTACACAAAACTTACTCGCAGACAAAGGGATTCAAACCCGCAATCTTAATCGCTCGACCACGAAGGTTGACAATTATTATTGAAGTCCATATAATCAGATACGGTAAAATAATTATAATACCTCCATATGTGACATTTGACATATATTCTGATGGCAGTATGCTACACTAGCACCTCTTAGTGGCACGATTTGTGAGGCTTGATTTATTTTCATACATTTGAATTGATTTTGTGCTAGTTTATGCCATGCTACACTGGCGCCTCTAGCGGCCAGAGTTGCCTTCCTATACAAGTAAATACTGCCAATAGTTTATTGGAATTGGTCGTTTTATTAACATTTTAGGATAGTTGACATATTTAATATTGGGTAGGAAATAATGCTCACCAATAAACCATAGATAAAGGGATCCTATTTTTTGCAGTTCATTGTTCAAAATTAACATTTGAATAATGGAATAAAGTTCTAGGTAAGAACTAATTTTGTGGTAAATATATGGTTTTTTATATTTTGATCTAGAACTGCGCCGTTGTCGTGTTGTTTTGGCGGATTTTAATATATTTTTTATCCAATATTAGCGAGATGTCCGTCACTTTGTGGATGTTACGAAAACGAGTGGATCGTTACGAAATTACGCATTTCCAACGCTTAATCTTGACATCTCGAACACAAAATAGAACAACCAAACAACAGTTTTTGTAACCTAAAACAGGTGAGAATCTCTCTTTGTTTTGTTCCTAATTTGCTAATTTGTAATAGCCTTAATTTAACTTCACCGCAGAAATGAATCTATTTTCTTTTTCAGAAAGTATCCGTGTTCCTGCCAGGAATGTGTGTATTGTGAGGCCGTACTGGATCGTGATTATATCATGCTAGGTAAAATGCCATCGTTCTACATTATTCATTAATGATTTAACCCGTATTTGTAATTTATTGTCTTGCTGAAATAAAAATGCTAACACGTTAAGTTTTTCATTTTCCTGTCGTGAGGTAATATTTTGACTATTCAAAATATTTTTGGTTAATAAGTAGGCTCCGAATAAGAAGTATATTGTCTATGAGTATATTGCCTTTTTTTGAGTTTCCTTGTCGATGGTGTTTGACGTAGTATTGTCGCACGCTTTAAATTTGTTTATTTATTGGCATATTATGGATCTAGTTAGTGGTTTATTTGTGAAGGTGACTTACCCCTCTAATTACATGGGGAATTTCATCCACCCCGCAAAGCAGTTGCCCCCCGATGTCCACGAGGTTGTGGCAGTCCTTGGCCCCGGCACCCCTCTCTAGGGCCATCTGCCCAAACATCTCCACCAGCGGGGAGTCGATATGGAGGGACAGGCCCAGCTTCATGACCTTCACCCTGGCTGGTGACAGGAGGGAAGAAGCTACTTCGAGGGCCTGAGTGTATTTGGCTTTATCGGTTTCTGGAAAAGGTTAATATTTTATAAGTTTCAAATTGCAACATTGCTTGTACAAACAAAGATCCGAACAAAGAAGCAATGCCAGTAAGCAGGCAGTTAATAACACTAGACATATCGTAATTGCAGTTAATGGACAACTAGCGGGACTTACCATTATTTCAATCATAACTTGTTAAATTTCAAATTGTTGTAATCTAATTTGTCAAATATTATGTATTTTCTTAATATTTACCGAGATCTACAAGGGCTGGTGAGAGACCATTGATTCCTTCTACGAAAGACCAGAATATATCTGGGCTCTCTTCCGCAAGATACTCAGCCATTTCCAACACTATCGGAGCAACAGACCATTTTGCATTCAAAAGTGTGGTCACCGATTTGGCTTTCTTGTCTTGCTTCCTGGGCTCAGTCGCATCCAGCGGGAAGGCTAGAAACACTATACAAAGTGAAAGAAGCCCCACAAAGGGTAGTAATGCCTTCATCGCGGCAACCTGAAAACAAACCCAAATAAAAACTATTAATTCACATAATTACGATCACCACACTGGCGGTATTTGATTTAGAGCTGAGTATAAACATATTTGCAGATAAACACATAAGAAATCTGACTTAATTCAAGAATTAAGATTATAATTCTGTTGACGTCTCAAAAGCCGACATAACCACAAAGTTACATAAAATAGATGCGGCCATCCAGCTACGTAAATGGCCGATCAGATTTTGAGATACTGATTATCGATAAATTAATTTCTAATACACTGAATGAATGCGGATATTTCCTAAATTGATAAATTAATTGTAAACTCACTTTGTTAGCAGTCACCAACTGTCATTGACACAAAAGCCACCAATGACAGCCAAACACGGCTATGCATAGACACGTATTTAAAAAGACAATCGTTTTATAGAAATAATCTAATCCAGCTAGTGATGGGCGTAACTCGTAACACTTTTTTTTTAAATTTTATTACAGCAGTTGCATAGAAACTGGTTTATAGCAGCGGCTCCCAAACTTTTTTGGGCACTTTTTGCCTATACAAATTTTACTTTACATTGTGTTTTTCAGGATACTTTAGGAGTGGATGGTTTATTTATGCTTTAGGAGCAGCGCTGTGATATGACTGCGACGTGAGTGGTTTATTTATGGCTGCGACCCAGAGGAACTGTTAAAAAAGACTGTTTTGACTGGACACTTCTAACTCAACACTGCTCCAGGGTACAAAATTTCTTTTTTAGGTTTCTCTTCAGTAATTATTTCTTTGCCTTCACAGATTTTAGTTTATATTGTGTTTTTCAGGATGCTTCGTAGAGCAGTGACCCAGGAGAACTGGACGACAGATTGATACCCTTCTAACCATCCATAAATGGATAACATTAATACATGTAACATAAAATTGCCCCAATTTACATAATAAGTTAAGCTAGCTCGTTAATCCTTCGAAATACTTACTTCTCATTGTGGTCAAACTGGTGCAGTGTTTTTAAAATAAAATGTGCATACTAAATGTGTCCCTATTTTCTGTATATTTACCTTAAATTCTTACCATCACATTATAACAGGGAAATGTGACTTGAGCAACGATGAAGGTCTTAACTAACAGAGGATGGTTAACCCATTAGTCAAAGTAATTAATTATAAATTAAATTAATATATTATTCTTTTCGCCTTAACCACTTGTGCGCCGGAAATGCCTTTAATAGAACACACCCCTGTTTGGAACATTGTTACACGCGCATAGAAATGGGGACCGCGTTTTTGTATAATCATATATTATACTAGCTGTACCCAACCACGCGTTACTGTGGCTTAGCCTGTCTGTGCAGATAGAGAAACAATAGCACATTTTGCTTTTACATCCAACAGATGGCGCTGTTTCAAAAGAAAAAACCTTGATGTCCGACAGATTTCGCAGTTTTAAAAAAAAAATATTTTTACCTCTCACAGGCGACATCTACATAGGTATGTAGATTTCAGCTATGAGTTGCACAACATATACAAGTATTCAAATGCAACATTGTGTCAACATTTCAAATCATCCGGTGAAAAACTTTCAGAGATTAAGAACAAACAAACATTTTTATTTACATAGATTGAGATTTATTTTTTGTTTTGTAATGTTATTAAAAATAAAAAAATATATTTTTTTACTATAGGATGAGTCTATTTTAAAACTTTACCGCGATAATGACCTCGCCAGATGCCGATTATGTAGAACCGATACGTATATTAACTACTATAACATCGTACAATTTCAGAGAAATGCGTAAATGAAATGTCCACGGATGTGTACTTGATTAATTTTCAGCCTGATTTCAGCCTGATCGGATGTCAGGAAGTGGGTTAATTTCCGCTTCCAAGATTTGCATTAATTCATTATCAAAAACAAAAGTGAATTTCAAATAGAAAGATGTATTTAAAAAATAACTTGTCTATTTACTATACTTAAATAAAACTTGTTAAATTTTATAATATTCAGAAACTTGTAAATTTTTTGATAAAAATCGCACACAAATTTTAAGTAAAAAAAAATTGTTTTTACAGTAAATTGCTGTGAATCTTGAACTATATAGATAAGAAACTAATAACTTACATTAATTTTCTATAAGTTAAATTTAAATTTGGAAGAGGTAATTAAATTTGAATTTTCACTGCATAAATCACACTAGTGAACATATAGGTATGCCACAGACTATCCGGGAATGTCCTGGAAGTATCGGCAATGTTGCCATACTTACAAGGAAACAAATGCAGGTTAATTCACAGAAGAAATGCAGAATGGAACCTAAGAAAATAATCTGTTCTAAATAGTATAAAATAAAGTCGCTATCCGCGTCTGTCTGTTTGTGTGCCTAGTTCTATGAAACTACGCAACGGATTTTGATAAGGCTTTCACTATCATTTAGAGAATTTCTTTCGGAATGTTTATATATATAATACACGCATGGTATATTCATAGAAAGTGGAGAAAAGTCGAGCAATGCTGGGTACACTCGAAAGGCAGTCGACCGATATCGCCGAAAATTTCAAAGTTTGTTCTTATTAGTGCGAGTTGTGTTTAGAGAGTAGTTTGAATGGTATAAGAAGTCAGGCACCCCCTAAGAAATACTTAACCCAATATCTCATTTAAATGATTTTTTTTAATATTTATATAATTTTAATTTACCAATACTTCTTGGGTTCGTCATTAGGACATGCAAGCAGTTCAATAACCAAGATGCTATGTTAGCATTGTTCGATGGCATACTGAGAAGCAAGCTGGAGTATGCGAGCGATGTTTGGGTACCGTACCACCAGAAGTACATTGATATGTTAATGCAAATCCAGAAGAAATTCCTCAGGGATGTCTTTATGCGGACGCACGGAACCTAACCTAGGTTCATGTATCGACTTACTTGAGGAAACTAATTCTGTGAGTCTGGAAACTAGGCGGAAAGCAAGTCTAGCCATTATGTCTTTCAAAATTTGGAACAATTTTATCGATGATGCTCTTGGGATGCTATTATTTATATGTACCAGACCACTACAGCCGAAGTCGTTACAATGACCTATTCAGAGTACCAAAAGGCAAAACCGATGTCCTGGCAAAGCATAGCATGACGAGGGGAGTGGTGCTGTTAAACGAACTTGCAAAGAATTTGGATGTAAGTGACTGTTCTCTAAATGACTTAAAACAATTATTGAAGAGTCACCTAGCTAACTGTTGATATGACTATGTAAAATTGTACTGTAATTGGAAAAAATATTCCGTTGTACAATCTCGAATTAAAGTCGATGTAATGTAGTGGTATACGGTAGTGAATGGTGAAAGAAGTCAAAGACGCCTGAGAAAGACATTAGCAACAGCGAAGCACTGCGAAGTCCACTGGTAAACAATAAAGCAGCAAAATGTAAAAATATAACTTTATTATTTCAATATGTACATTTAAATAATAATATGGACTACAATAATTAATTGACCAAGACTGTGTATTTTTATAGCAAACTTCTAATAAGCTTAGAGCAGACATGGAAATAATGTGATGATGAAACCAAAGCTATTTTTGGCAAATTATGTAATTTATTTTGTAGCAGTCATTTCCTGCCCGCTACAGAGTTTTAGCATTATTCAGTGGCCATCTCTAATTTACAACGGCAACTATGGCAACTCTGCGACAACGAGGCTCACCCGGGGCTCGCCGTCAAGACGCGCACCTCGACAATTTAGTATTCAACTGGCTGGCCTTCCGGAACATCGCTTAGCAGAGGAGGACGCGAACCCCGCAATGAGCTGACAAAATTTACGAACGGTGATGACGCCTCAGTTTAATAATTTACCTTGGTCATCCTTCGTTCTACATAAAAATAACAGCAATGCTCACCGCATCGCTTGGCGCCCATTATTACTTTCATCAGGTTAGTTTATAATAAATGTCACCATCCTTTTGTCAATTTCAATGCAATATTTAAATTAGCAATCGTGCTCTCTACCTTCGGTAGTAGCACACGCCTGAGATAAATGTCACTAAATATAGAGTTCTCATGTTATTTAAAGGTTAATGAAGTGTTGTAGAAATAAATGTTGTGTCATGGAATTCATTTCCCTTATCTTTCATTTAATACACTGTTGTTACATACATTCCTGAGGCACTCACGCCCAATGTGGCAATAACCTAACGTTACAATGGCGCACCACGTGGTTTAACCCGATTGGCATTTAATTAGTTTAATTATTTCGTTCTTGTTGGCATTGAGAGTTGGCTTTAATTTTTTTTGGGTGTGTGACATTTTTTTAACTAACTTGATGAAGGTTTTTATTTTATGTCGGCTCATGGTGGTCTTTCTCTGTTTTGCGGCGTTCTCATCCGTATTTAATTTAAGATAATTACTATAATTATTTTAAGTTATTTTTGGCCGTGAATACTCTGCGAGATGTGGTGGGTATCTCGTATATTTTTAATTTTGTGGTAATCTTGATCCAGATTCCCACATCCGTTTCATAGTATCGGTATATGTGATGATTCACCTGGCTGTGTTTCTTTTAAAAATTGTATTCAATTTTAAAAAAAAATTTTAATATTGCTTTTAACCTTTTAAATTTATTTTTTTAAATTTTTCGTACATATTTAATTTTATATATTAAATGCTATGCCAGTTGATACTCCGGGATTCGGTTAGCGGATTTCGTTATTTGTTTAATTGTATTATTTGTCCTGTTATAATGTTTCACCTTGATATAATGTTATTTAGAATGGTACTCCGTCCACGGACGTGACTAATCGCTGCACTTTGCTTACTTTTGTGTTTCTAGCTATACAGGTACACCTATTGACTATGCGTTTAGACGAGACCCAGTTCACAATACGCTGATTTATTGATGATAAATTGGGCAAAATTTCTTAGCGAGGGCCGCTCTAGTTTCTTGCTGCCGCACAAAACACGGCTTACAATAACATTTATTGCTTTTATAGCGAGGTAAGTGAAATATTATGTTCACGGTTTATTATTGTTTTGTGACTCATCATTTTGCACGCAAAATGCGTCGTAATTTTATTTTGCTAATTACTTTCACCTTTATTACGTTTTGATCGCGTATATTTTTGAAAAAACTTTGTTAAATTCAAAGTAATTTAATCATAACTGCCATGTGGAATTTTTTTTTTGATTTGGGAGATTTTTTTCCTTTTTGTTGTAATAATATTATTTGACGGAAGGTTAGTTGTAATTCCGTTTTGTTCACTCTGACCGACGGGTTATGGTGACCACAATGGAATTGCTGACGTGTTTCGACACAATTAATAAATTATTTTTTTTGTAATATTCATCTTGGGAAGGGAACTTTCCTATCATTTATTAAATTTTGATTATTTATGTTGTGCTTTAATTACCATCTCTTCAAGAGGATATATTGGAATTAATCACACGTAATTAATTATTTGCTATAATCTTTAATAATTATTTTTTGAAAATCTCTCCAAATTAAATTCTTCCATTTTCAATTTAATCAAAAGTTACAAACATAGTCTCGTAATAATTTCATATAAATTCATGTTACATTTTTCGTCTTTGTGTCCATCTCTTTTCGGAGGATTTATTTGGTACATTTGATCGAAATTCTGTACGTTAATTTTTGTTACATAACATAACTTCGTAATAATTTTACATAAAATTTAATTGTTACATTTCGTCGTTTGTGTCCAACTCTTCGGAGGATTTATTTGGCACATTTGCTCGAAATTTACATATTAATTTTTGTCACAAAATACTAACTTCATAATAATTTATTTAAAATTTTAATGTTACATTTTACAATCCCGATAATAATAATTCATAAGTTATTATTTTTAAATTTCACGATGTTTGCTGTTATTTAAATAATAATTATCCGCGGTAGAAATTTTTTTTCTCTCATCAAAATTTAGTGTTGAGAATTTTTAGTGTTGAACATTAATATTGTTGACTCCAATGTTGAACTGCATTGTATTGTCACGGGTTTTTGTAATCCAGCTTATAATGAGGGATCATGGTATTCCGATCGCGACTGAACGGCGAGTTTATAATAATAATATATTTTAACTACGCAGTAGCAAATATTTTTAATAAATTTCCGATTTTATTTTGTAGTGAATATTAATAAATTATACATTTATTTTGAGTTCCTTCTTGGAAATTGTCTTCGTAATTTATATTATAATAATTAATAATGAAATAATTATTTATAATTATTTTTCATAAAATATTTTTGAAATTTAAATTTTTTTACATTTAATTTTTTTTAAATTCTCGATTTTAAATTTTAAATTTCTCAATTTTCTGTACCGTTTAATTGGTGAGTTTTGTTATCTATCTCACATTGAGGATATATTAGATCTCATTTCACGCTTTTTGAATGTTATCGGATTTTGGAATTTTAATTTTTTAAATTTAATTTTTTCGTAAATTCTTGATTTTTAAATTTTTCATTTTGCGTTACTGTTTAATTGGTGAGTTTTGTCATCTATCTCACATTGAGGATTTATTAGATCTCAATTCACGCTTTTTGAATGTTTTCGGACTTTGGAATTTTTATTAATTAATAAATCTTAATTCTTTTCACGTCATTATCTACAACTTCGTTTAAGAGGATCTCATGGTTATATTTTAGGTATCTTTTGTGGTTTTATACCGCGCTTTTGTTTAAATTCTTCGTTTTGGCAATAATTTTGCGAAATTATTTTTTGGCGTTTATATTAATTTTAATATTGCTACCGCCATCTTTGGTATTTCTGCGCTAACTTTTAACTTCGTGATATTTTCAACTTCTTGGGTTTGTGTTCTGATGGTTTTTTTTCTTCAACTTTTCTTTATTTGTTCTTATGAACATTTTAAAAATTCTATTTATTGAATTATTTTTTTTGCAACTTTACAATCAACTGCTAGTCAGAGTTTCTATTACATTTCCGAAACGGATCAGTGGGCTCGCTTTACAAGAATTCATCTTTTAACAATATTTTTTATTCTGAATTCTTTTAAATTTTTTTTTTAAGGTGAACATTATGACGTCCTGTCTTGTATTGTCGGTGTATGTACTTGTGTTGGTTTATTTCGATTATTGAGGATTTGGTTCTCATCTATGGTTGAGTCTGCAAATATTGCGCTCTAATACACCGTAACTGGGTTTCGTTATGTGATAACACCCATGTTATAAGCTTTTAGCTTTAACATTTACCATGATAGCTTATTCAGCTCATAATAGATACAATACCATGATAGCTTATTCAGCTCACAATAGATACAATACCATGATAGCTTATTCAGCTCATAATAGATACAATACCATGATAGCTTATTCAGCTCATAATAGATACAATACCATGATAGCTGATCGGCTGATAACAGATTTATTTTATGTATTTATTATGTCATGTATATGTCTACGTATTTCATGTTTTGTTTCGTCTATTTCAACGGTATTCCTCAGTCTCTGACTGGTTCGCTCCGTGACGGAGGAATATGGGCATGAAAATGAAATTAATTAATAGATTAATTTCTATATTATTTCTATTTGCTTTTGGCATACTCCTCAATATTTCTTGCAAGAAGATTTATTGTTATTGATTTTCAATTTATATTCATTTCTACTCTACTGCCATCTATTGTCAAGTAGTGCAAAACTTTTTATTTACCATTGCTTTGGTTTGAACTGCCATCTGTCGACAAGATGAGCCGAATTTTAAAAACAAATTCTAATTTTCAGTTTGCACATTCATCTTCAACTTGCTGCCATCTATTGATAAGATGTGCGAAACCTTTTTAAATACAAAGGCGTATTTTGGTTTGTTTATTAACTTTTATTATCTACGGGTACACGGTACATATATTTGCATAATTAATTTTTCAATTTTAAATTTTTTTTCGTTTATGAAAATTCTTTTACTTATTTATTATCAGTCATCATGACATTTAACTATTATAGGTTTTTTGACCTTTTATTCATTTTTATATGATCATTGTCAAAGTACAATTCTGTGATAACTTTCGTGTTTTTACAACAAAGTTTGTTAAAATCTTTTTACTCTGTTGCAAGTTTTGCTCAACTTTTTAAGCTTGTTTTATAAGCTATTACTATTAAATCTTTTGTGTTTAGAACAATGTTTCTTTTATATACACTATTTTTTCGATAAGGGCCTGCCATTTTACTCAATATTTCTTTTTATTTATTTCAACGGTGACCAAGGGTTGGTTAGGATTAGACTTCTTCAACCATCAAGGAAACATCTCCAGAATACATCAACCGAAGACATCCGGACCGCTCTCTTCTCTTGTCATCTCCATGTTGGGTCAACGGAAGACTTTCGGACCTTTTTGCCTCTGCCTTTATATCTATGCTGCATTCTGCGGGGTTTCAACCGCTCCAGACCTTACCGAACTTCAGGGAATATTTGGATTCGGATCTCTTCAATGCCAAAGCCACTACAACCCGCCTAATCCGCACCATACATTTCTGCTGCTGGAGGGTGCATCAAACTTGTCAGGAGGTGTCAGGCGAACCTCAGACTTATAGCCATAAGTCCTTTGGCTGAGGGGGCATTGTAGCAGTCATTTCCTGCCCGCTACAGAGTTTTAGCATTATTCAGTGGCCATCTCTAATTTACAACGGCAACTATGGCAACTCTGCGACAACGAGGCTCACCCGGGGCTTGCCGTCAAGACGCGCACCTCGACAATTTAGTATTCAACTGGCTGGCCTTCCGGAACATCGCTTAGCAGAGGAGGACGCGAACCCCGCAATGAGCTGACAAAATTTACGAACGGTGATGACGCCTCAGTTTAATAATTTACCTTGGTCATCCTTCGTTCTACATAAAAATAACAGCAATGCTCACCGCATCGCTTGGCGCCCATTATTACTTTCATCAGGTTAGTTTATAATAAATGTCACCATCCTTTTGTCAATTTCAATGCAATATTTAAATTAGCAATCGTGCTCTCTACCTTCGGTAGTAGCACACGCCTGAGATAAATGTCACTAAATATAGAGTTCTCATGTTATTTAAAGGTTAATGAAGTGTTGTAGAAATAAATGTTGTGTCATGGAATTCATTTCCCTTATCTTTCATTTAATACACTGTTGTTACATACATTCCTGAGGCACTCACGCCCAATGTGGCAATAACCTAACGTTACAATTTGATTAAGTTTATAATGTAGAATCATAACTGTAAAGCAGAAAATCTGTTTGTTTATTTCTGGAAAAGCAAAAACTCTCAAGCGCTTAAGCCCTGGCGTCTTGAATTTTTCATAGAAAATTTAGGTCAACACAACTATTTTCAGATAGCAAGTCATTTATTATTATTTAAAATATTTATTTATCTGTCAAATAAGATAATATGCCATTTTCGTTGACCGGGTATCCCATCAAAATGTCAATTAAACACACCTTTAAAAAGTGATATAAAGTCATGAAAAGTGATGAAAAAAAAACTATTTAACCTAGTTTTTGTTTCATCACTTTTCATGACTCTATACATATCACTTTTTAACCTCTCAGACAAAGACTTTTATCTACTATGTGTTCCTTTGAGAACTGTCAAAACGTGATAATTTTTGTGTTATTTACGAGTTTTGCTAAAAGCTTCATAACTCACGTTTTGGGAAACGTAGCCTCATTCTAAAAAATGTTTTGGAAAGATTATGAAATCCACTATCGCATTGTGTTGTAATACGTAAATATTTGCGTTTCTAAATATACATTTCATGAAAACGTCAAAAATATGTAAAAATCGCTTACAATTATTTCAAAGCTTTGAAAAATGTACTTTTTTCTGAGTATCATAAAGAAATAACACTTTATATATTGAAGAAATATAATTAAAAACTATTAGTCACCTCAAAATATTAACCGTTCAAACTAAAATATTTTTAATAAATTATTTAGAAACGCAATAAATTATGAACGAACAAGATGACAGATTCAATCGGCTTAGATAATGCAACTCTACGTTCCATAGATATTCTTGAATACAGACGCGTAGCGTTATTCATTATCGATACTCTGTTTTTTAAATCATGGCAATCCGTATACTAGTGATGGAAATAAATCGATTTTTGTAAAATCTCACGCGTTTACGTGAAAAGACGTTCTAATGTCTTGACCGCTATTATCATATTTACGTCTTTTGACGTTCTAATGTTCTGAGTTGTTAAAGGTGTGTTTAATTGTCATTTTGATGAAATATCATGGAACCGCCATTTTGTTACACATTTTAAAATTATTTAATAAGAAAAGAAAATATTAAGCCCCCACATTTCGAATTTCTACCGATTTATAACATATTTATATTTGAGGTTAAGTTCACAAGTTCCTAAAAATATATATGATGTTTTTAAAGATAATATCTATATATTTGTAGAAGTGAAACGGTAATAATATTAAATTCCCTCAATAGAAAAATATCGCAATGACACTTCTAGAGATAAACTGTTCAGTGAGTCACGATAATACTTTTTACAAACAATATTAAATCTTATTGATTAGTAAGTCCTATTCCTATGAGTCTCCGTATCTCTCTAGCATGAGTTTCCTGTAGGCGGGGTAGGCGTACATCATGGGGTTGTCCAGAGGCTCTTCGATCAGGAGCCGGCTGATGAAGGTCAGGGGGCAGAGGGGGATCTTGCGGGAGATGAGGTATTCCTGGTCGTCGTCGGACAGAGCCATTCGCTGGAGCTCAGCGATGCAGTGGGTAGCGTTGACTTCCTTCGTGTATGGGGGACTGGAAACATATTCTTACTATAAATTAAACATATTCTGAGGAAATACCTTGAATCAAACACTTAAACAAACTTAGTCAATATTCCAATCTTCATCAAAATGATCTTCAGACCAGTGCTAAGTTGCAATTCAGAGTGCCAGGCTCTCACCAAGAACAGTTAAGGAATTTTTTAAATTTTTCAAGGAAAGATCCTTATTATTAAAATGGTGGAATAGGTACAATTACGAGCCCTATCAATTAATAATAATGATTGGATTATTTGCATAGCGCCACTTTCGTGAGAAAATCACCTCAAGGGCGCTTAACAACTTAGTTTATACATTTAATGTATTCCTTTTGACTTAGACTTGTAACTTATTTCTTGTGGCTTATAACTAAGTTTAATAGCTAGTGACTTATATCTAGTGGTTTATAACTTAGATTAATGTCTAGTGATTTACAACTTTTAACTAGTAACTTAAAACTATTAAAATTGTTAGAAATAGCTATCATACAGATCAAGGTCCAGTAGTTTCGCAAAAATTCACATATGTCAAAGTCATCAAATGGCCATTCAGCCCATATTGTTTTTTGACGGTTGAATGCTTTACTAAAACCATAGATTTTGTCATTTATAAAACCCTATTTTATCTTTACAAATTGTAGGAAGACAGCGGGAGGTTGTAGCTCCGATGTCACGCCATCTAGAATAACAGTGTTGTAGGTCACCTAACATCCGCCACAGTGCCCCCTCCCGTCACAATTAGTCGCAACAGCGGGGGCCGGCGCGCGGGCAGCACATGCAGCAGTACCCGCAGGCCCTGGAAGGGAGCGCTGGAGCCCTGACTGCGCGCCTTGCGCCAACGCCGCCCGGCCAGAGCCACCTGCTCCTCCGTGGGGCCCTCCAGGGAGGGGAGGTTGCCCGAGGGGTTTCCCCATTCAAACGGCTCCTCCTGAAAATACAGGAATTGATTGATTAGTTTTATTTTCTAAACTTTTACTAAAATAACAATCAAGGAAACTTTTCTGTTGCATATCTGGATCTTAAATAATATTTATTTATTTGGTACGGAAAACATTACACAAATAAAATGATATATAAAATGATTTGACTGCGACTAGGAAGAATTTCCCATTTTAGGAATATCAATTATGAATGTATATGTACAGAGTTTTTCAATATCAGATGTAGTCAGTAATTTTCCTCTCATTTTGAAGGTCAAGTGTGAAAAATTTCATCATGAAGCATCAAAATTCTGCTTTAAAGGGCTTAAGGGGGATGATTTTCTCCGAGCAGTTGGGACTTTGTCTCTAAGCAATTGAGACTATTGTCTGCAAGCAGTTGGGACTATTGTCTCTGAGGTAGCAAGTTTTGCACTTGCTTTATTAACTTACATCTATAAACTTCCCCGCCTCCCCACAGCGCGGAATGTAGGAGGGGTGCAGCAACCAGATGCCGGCGGCGATGGAGGCCATGATTTTCTCTGACTTGGCGGGCTTGGAGTACAGCATGTGACTGACACTAAGGTCCAGCTCCGTGCCCTCGGTCACCGTGCCGCCCAACCGGTTTATGATGCTCACCAGATCGGCACGATTCTGAAAAAGAAAATTAAAATTTGCTGTACATTCAAGAAAAGATTAATTGAAGATAACCGTTCCAAACCCATACTAGACAACAACAATAAGGATAGCAACTCACTTTATAAGTATTCTTAAATGTCGGCGGTTGAAGAAATGATTATATTGGCACCCCTTTAAATATTGTCTATGTTTCTTGATATTGGTGATGGTTTGAAATATCAAAAACAAACCATCGCTTTTGTGCTCACCTTAGTTTAGACATCTGGAGCTGAAGAACGGGATGCGAATGTTGTGACTACCAGTTGATGTAAAAAGGCTTTGTTAAGCCTAAAATTTCTGACAATGTCTTCGTCCGTCAAATCAGGGAAAGAATCGAGTCTCAAAGCAACTGCTTCAGATTGCTCTACATTATGTATTACAAATTACAGCCAGTAAATCAACCATTATATGGGACCTTAAAACAACTTTGTAAAAATATACAATATTGGAAGAGCGCGTGGAAAATGATCTTGGATTAGGATACAAAAGACTAGATTTTGACAACCGTCGAAGACAATTCGGTGTCGACTAGTTCAACTCACTCGTTGCACAAGTGGAATGACTTTTGGCGTCTAAGTATGTACCTTCGACGAGACTGAAGAATAAGAAAGTCGACCAATGTATGTACTTTCAACGGCGATTTCTAGCGGCCTGAATTGGAACATCGAGCCGCATACCCCAGATGAACCAGGCAACTACTCAATATAGACAGTGCGAAACTATCGGGAAACTGCTACCTCAGGAGAGGCATGTAGCTGTTGGTAGTGGAAAAAACCAATAGATGCAAGAAATGTGAAGATGATGAAGACAATCCAATTCACCTATGGTGCCAATGTCCTGCCCTGGTGGGAGCAAGGCTCAGCTACCTGGGAAAACACATTGTGGAACCAGGAGACATAGCCAAACATCCAATGACCACCCTGGTAAACTTTATCAAAGGGACTTGGTTACCGTTAAAGCAGTGAGGTGAACTGGGAGATGGGCACAATGACTCTTGGGAACTATTAATAATAAAAACAAAAGGGGCTGGGTGACTATCAAAAGAATAACGAAAAACATGGGAGTTACAACAATAGTAAGTAACAGATGTATGTATATACTGGATTTACACAGAACGATAGGCCTTACATTGACATTCTGCGACAAAATGAACTTGTAGACTTTAGGCTGGTCCGCCTTTGTGGTAGGAAGAGCGGCAGCAGTGTGCGTCGTGTCGTCCCATCCCACCGTGTACGCTTGCGAATCGCTGCAACTAGATGGCGCCACTGAAACAACATAAAAATCATCAATCAACTACAGCGGTAGATACTCTCAGCATGGCCCTTGTGAAAGACCACCATCAAGAATTGAAACCTACTTGAAATGGCATTGGCCATGTTTAGCGAGTTAAATTTTACCACCTTAATTATTACATTTAACGACCTACTCGGCAGAGCGGTAAGTTTGAATTCCGAGTAGAGTTATCATCAATCATTCTATCATACTGATTTGTTATTATATCTGTTCAACTTGTTAAATTTGTGGAGATCTGGAAAGAATGCAAGGTGTTAGGTGGGAATACTGTTGTTCTACTGGTATTTCTATGGAAGATGCTACGAGAAACTAGCATCATTTATCCATTCGGCACCGGCGCTCGTTTGGGAAACACGCCAAACGCACGCCCAACATGAACACACATTTTTTTACATGAGAAAGGGTCATTTCTACGAGTGATTTTTGAGTTCAACATCTCGGCCGTGGAATGATTTGCCGGCCTCTGTGTATCCTCCCTCCTCAAGTCCCAGATTCACTCCTTCCTTTCCTCAAAAGATGGCACAGGCCTCGGTGGAGTTAATATTTTTAATAAGGCTGATGTGACCATAATGGTTAAGATTAAGAAAGGATCGCTTGAGTGTTAGGAGAATATATGATACGGAGATTAAACGTAGAAGTCGGGGATGCCTGAGGAAGACATGGTACGATAATAATTGTATACTTTGGTCATGTCAAGAGTCAGAATAACAGAAAAGTGTATGTGACGATGTATGAATTTGAAAAATCAAGGAGTGGGTGACGAGACAAAGTTGTGTGGCGGTCTATCCTTTCTGCATACTCCTGCATTGTCCCGCTGGCTTGTTGTTTGGTTAGTTACAAGTTTGGCGTAATCCTACCTGCAGAATCCACGTGACTCTTGGGTGATTCCACGGCAGGTGATGCAGTGTTGAGGTTCCTGGCCAGCGAGGACTGCGGGGTCCGGCCCGCGCTACTCTTCCTCGCCATGATGGAGGTCAAACGTGTGAGGCTGTTCTGCACGTCCATCTGTTGGGCCGATTTAATACTGCTGCTTTGCTCTGGTGTTGACGGAGTCTAAAATTATATAATAATTCTTTGAAACTGAGAGAAAGACGAGTGGTAGAAGAAAAATTCACATACATTTCAGGAGTGGAAGATGTGGCACAAGGATTTGTCAAGCAAATTAAATACTTGAGCTGGTTATCATCAAGATTACCTAATATGTATATTCAAGGGGGGGATCACGGTATGGTGGGGTAAAGAGTAACGTGTGACATGGTGCGATAATATTATTATCGTTTAATGAGCAGGCAACATTTTTTTTACATGAAACCACACAAGAGTCCCAACTACTCCCAACCTTTTATAGCCAGTGAGACAATATCATCCCCAATTGGGGTATGTTGTAAGGCTGAAGGTAGCGGGGAGGAGAAGGAGATAGGGAAGAGAAAGGTGGAGAAGTACCTGGCTATTCAGATGTGGTCACCAAACACGGCCAAAGCCATTTTAGGTAACGTTTCAATTCTGAATGGTGGTCTTGCACCAAGGCGATACTGAGAGTATCTTCCACTCTGAAATGTGCCGCAAATATACTATATATTATTTTAAATGAGTAAATTGTGAAATTACACAAATAAAATTTACCTGCGCACGCCGGAATCTGAACCCGCAACCTCTGGCTTGCTAGTCGAGAGCGTTACCCCTTGACCACAGAGGCTGTATGTTAATATAATTGAGTGTTTGGAGGATTGGTTATCATTGCCAGTGTAAATGGATTGATGGCTAAATGATTCTGCGGTTCTCCAAATCTGCAGAATCCGAGGTTGCGTGATTAATTTTAGTGTGAAATAACGAGAATTTGGATATATTCTAATTTAGTTTTTTATTTTAACAAAACTCACTTATAATAATTTTACGAAACAAATAATCGCGTACGCTAGAGGAGGTTTAGGGTCAACCCGACGGCAGGACTGCTGAAGACAGAATAATATTTATTACCGCGCGAAGTATCGCGCGCAGGTTTACAATGACACCAGCCTCACAAGAATGTGGGTAAAAATAATATTGTTGTTATTTTCGGGAGATGCAAACTCCCTATAATTTATCCAACAAGTGCTTGATTAATCTTTGAAACGCCGAGCTATTGTGACAAAAAATCCGTATGGTGCACTGGTTGAGTCTATTTTCATAATAACTTACTTGTTTTTGTCAAAATTATGTAAATCGTAGCTTACCAGATAATGTGTTTACATATTTTAAAAAGTTTTATCAATATTATTTCCTTGCCAAGCGAATAAAATTTATTTTAGTAAGCTAGGAGCATTTTTCGAGGTACAAAATCCCACGAAAAGAAAGTATGTTTTGACATTTCCGATAAGAAAGGCTTGCATTCTAGAAAAAAATGTTATATTGCCGATAAGCAATGCTGGCGCATAAGCGGTTGACCGAGGGTCGTGGTGGTGGCGGCAAAACACATTATCCTGTAAGTTTACAGTTCAGAATTGTTTAATAATCACCTGTTCTTCGTTGAGCTTCCTCTGCTTCAGTGGAGGGGTATCTTCAGAATCCTTAAAGAATTAAAAAATATTTTATTTTTGGAATAACTTTAGAGTAAACCTCAAATTGTAATATTTAATCATTGAAGACTTTAATCATTAATAAATAAATCCTGAATCCTTAAGGACGCATGAAAGAGATGTGGGCGCATCCATAAATTGAACCCAGGACCTCAGTCTTGTCAGCGCCTTGCTCTACCACTGAGCTAATTCGACCCTATCCTCTTCGGTCATATTTTAATTGTCCCAACGATTTTAGCTTTCAAATTTTATTATTAGAAAGAAACATATAATTTTTCAAATATTAAAATTTTTTTAAACATAATTTTTTTTTCTTGGCTTTTTCCAAAAAATAAACAAGCACATTTTATTAGACAAGTATTACAAACGTTATTATTACATCACTTTTTTGTCATTTCATACATAAATTATTCTTAAATTGAGGTCGGAAACTTTGGTTCCAGAAGAGGAACTTTTTAAATTCTTCTATGGTTTACTTGTGGATTTGAATAAAAAGCATGGTGTTTTCTCTTTCTAACACCATTTAGATCATATTCCTCACCATGATAGTAAGGGAGACACAATAATTTCTATGAAACCTATATGAGCTGTTCCCAAAAGTGAACAAATGAGGGGTTAACCGTTTCAAAACACTAAATAATAGCTTACGCTGGGCTGCAGTTGTCGACGGGCTTGGGGAGTTGAATCATTCTCATTGTATCGGGAGAAGAATCTCCGACTCAGTTCTGAGATTGGCTGAAAAAATACAAAAGTAAATTCAATATATATAAAATCAAATAAATGTTATCAAAAACAATACGATTCTTTTTTTAACCTTTCCCTTACTGTGCTAAAAAAATACACGCGTTCCGGTGCTGTGTAGTCAATACACATCTCAAAATAAGCGATTTAATATCGGACAAATATGAATATTCATAGCTAATCGATTATGTTTATTTATTTTATATCAAAAGTGATAATAATTGTAATTTAATTGCTGAAAACGTGAAAAAACCATCGGCAGATGCTAAATAAACGTGCGAGGAGTCCTCATCTAACGACGGTTTACGGTCGTAGGTATCGATGGTCTAAATTAAAAAATATAACTGTAGAAGTGTGGATGTCTCATATTCCCGCATAGCGAATTAAAGCGGGACATCAATAGCGTGTCATTTCCTCGCACACTCTTCGCGTATTAGTATCACACGGTTGATTGTTTTGGTGTATTTGTTCCCGATTTTTAACAAAAAAATTCAGATTTTTAATTAAATTTGAAAACTATGTAATATATTATGTAAGAAAGGTTTTAGTTGGTACGCCTGCCTTTTGAATGTGTAAGAGCGAGATGACAGATAGAGGTATAAAAGATGACGGATGCATCTGCTCGCTCTCTTTTCCAAACAGACAGCTCAGAAGATAGAAGTAGTCAATCTGTACTAAATTGTTAAATAAACATTATATTCGACACGCGTTCTATTATTAAGTACCACTAAGTCTGTAAATAACAGTGGCGCAGCCTACGGAAATCGTAAAACCATCGATTAAAAGAATCGACGCGCGAGATTTCGCACGAAAAAAAATATGCGATATTGTCGGAATAAGCTCGGATTGCAACATATTGTTCGGGTCGGTAAAAAAGGCCGGACCAAAATTATTGTTCTTCACTGGAAGGAGTGAAGAAGAAGAAGAAGCCACTGGAGCCAGCCAGCTTCTCGGAAGGGGGAAGCACGGGAGGGTCCAGGGTGTCAAGCGGCAGCATCTCCGAGGGTCAAAGGATCGGAGGGGTCCGGGCCACAAGAGTGGTCTGGGGCAGCCATCAGCAGCACCGAGGGTCAAGGATCGGTGTTACCAGGTCTTAGGAGCGGTCTGGGAAGAGCCATCCAGCCAACAAGGGTCAAGGAGCGGTTTCCTGAGAGGGTCCAGAGAGCAGATTGGAGAGCGGAGAAATCTCATTGGGAAGTTTTTTTCTGTTTTTCTTTTCTTGTCTTGTGGGTACCATCTGGGCAGAGGAAGCATGGAGTCAGGATTGGGGTCCTTCAGTTTGCGTGACGGTAACTGGGAGAACTTCAAGGTCCGTCTCGAGCAGTATCTCCTTGTGAATGATGAAAAGTACGCATCGGATGTTAAAAAAAGAGCTATTTTCCTAAATGCTTTGCAAGATGATTGTTTTTCTCTACTGGTAAATTTGTGCATTCCAAAAAAAGTAACAGAGGTTGATTTAAAAGATTTGATATCTAAGCTCAATGAATACTGTTGTACTACAAAATGTTTTTTTGAAGAAAGATCGCAGTTCTATTCAGCTAAACAAAGGAATGACGAATCAGTTCGCGATTTTGCTGTTCGTTTAAAATCTCTTTCTAGCAATTGCAAATTCGGGAATAGTTTTTCAGAGAAATTAAGGGATTTCTTTGTATTAAGTTGTAAACCCGGTAAGATTAGAGAAAAATTATTTCTCGATAGTGAGTCATATACTTTCGAAAAATGTGTGCAAGTAGCAGAGTGTATTGAACTTGTAGCTTCAACTCAATCTCAATCAGCTGTTAACAGAGTTTTAGCTAATGTAAAAGACAGCGGAGGTCGTGTTTCACCTAATACGCATGTGAAAAACAGAGATGGATATAGTTTCAAGCGAAACGGTAGCTATAATCGGGCACGTTCACCGTCGCATCAAGTTACAAAGCGTAATTGTACGGTTTGTGGATATCATAACCACACGGCGGTAGAATGTAGATTCAAAAATTATGTATGTAAAATTTGTGGTACTAAGGGTCATTTGGCAAAACAATGTAAACATGTAACAACACGTAAAAACGTGAATACTTTGTTATCGGATGGAATGGTTGGTGATGTACTAAGTATTGAGCCATATTATATAGAAGTTTCACTCGACGGAATAAATAATAAATTCATGGTAGATTCTGGAGCATCTTGTAGCGTAATTCCCGAAGAGTGTTATTTCAATAAATTCAGCAGTATTGAGTTAACGCACGAAAACGTGAGCTTACGGAGTTTTGACAATACGCTCATTGGTGTGGTAGGTACTTTCACACCGAAACTAGAGTTTAACGGCTTAAGCCACCCACTCAAAATTATTGTTGTCAGTAGCTCGTCTCTCTCTATTTTAGGACGTGATTTCATGAATCTCTTTAACGTGGGAATAACTGGGATCGTTAATTGTGTAAAACAAAATACATTAAAGTAGCGATTAGTAAAAAAATTTCCAGAAGTTTTTACGGATAAATTAGGAAAGTTTAACAAGTACGAAGTGAATTTAACGTTAAAAGATTCTGCCACTCCGATATTTCGTAATCACAGAATAATGCCGTTCGCTTTGAAGGAAAAAGTTGAAAGCGAATTAGATAATTTACTTTCAAACGGTATTATAGAGCAAGTTCAATATAGTGATTTCGCGAGTCCAATTGTGCCGGTGATCAAGAAAAATGGTAGCATTAGATTATGTGGTGATTATAAATCTACAGTAAATAATCAGTTATTAATTGATAAGTATCCGTTACCTAGAATTGAGTAATTATTGACCAAAGTGAATGGAGGCAAGGTTTTTGCTAAAATTGATCTAAAATCCGCATATAACCAGTTTGTTTTGAAAAAGGAGTGTAGACGTTTCACAACAATCAATACCCACTTGGCATTATTTCAGTATAAACGGTTAGTGTTTGGGTTGTCACCAGCGCCAGCAGTTTTTGCTAAAGCAATGGCAAATTGTTTATCAGGATTACGGAACATGACGTTCTACTTGGATGATATTATTGTGATAGGAAAAGATGAAGTCGACTTAGAAAAAAACGTGTGTCTCGTTTTAGAGAGGTTAAAAAGTTGTAATTTAACGGTGAATAGTGAAAAGTGTGAATTCAATTTAAAAGTTATTGAGTTTTTAGGTTATAAAATAAGTGAGCAAGGGATTCAACCGTGTCAGCGGAATAAAGAAGCCATTTTAAACGCATCAAGCGCCTAGTGATTTAAATAAATTGAGGAGTTTGTTAGGTATGGTTAGCTATTATCGTAATTTTATTCCAAACATGGCAAACATATTGTCACCATTATACGATTTACTTAAAAAAGATGTTAAGTTTCAATGGGGTACGGAACAACAAAACAGTTTTGCGATAATAAAAAAAATATTAACTTCGGATAGGATTTTAACGCATTTCGACGAAAATATTCCTGTGAAACTTGTCACGGATGGGAGTTTGAATGGAGTCGGAGCAACGTTAATCCACGTCTTTAAAAACGGCGTAGAAAGACCAATAGGGTTTGCAAGCAGAACTTTAAATAAAGCGGAAAAGAATTATTCGATTTTGGATATTGAAGCAACAGCTATAATTTTTGGGATTAAGAAGTTTTATCAATATTTGTACGGCAGAGAATTTATTTTAGCTGTAGATAACCAGCCTTTGGTCAGAATTTTCGGTCATAATAGAGAAATTCCTAAAATTGCGGCGTCAAGATTACAGCGTTATGCAGTTATGTTAGGATCGTTCAATTTTACGATTGAATACGTAAAATCGAAAAATAATTGTTCAGACTTTCTGAGCAGGTGTCCAATTGAAAAGGTTAGCTGTGAAGATAATATAGAGTCTGGTTACATTAATTATTTTGAAAATAACGGGTTTAATTTGTCTTTAGACGTGATAAGAAGTGAGACCGAAAAGGACGAAATTTTAAGTCAAGTAAAACAGTTTCTTATCGAGGGTTGGCCAGCATCAGTAAAAAAGGCACAAAATGTTAATTTTATTAGAGTTTTCTGGGAAAAAAGGTTAGAATTGTCATTGATAAATGGGTGTATTTTGTATCAACATAGAGTTGTTATTCCTGAGTCTTTAAGACAAGAAGTTTTAAAGATGTTACACAGATCTCATTTAGGGGTTTTTAAGACTAAAGGCATTGCAAAAAGTTTTGTCTGGTGGCCAAAAATTAATCAAGATTTGGAGAAAATAACAGAAAATTGTAGAGATTGTTTAGAAATTAAACCAGAATCACAAAAGAGTTCATTAGCAGTATGGCCTTATGAACCTGAAGTATGGTTCAGGGTGCATATTGATCATGGTAGCTTACATAATAAAAACTTTTTAACTGTGGTAGACTCTTCTTCGAAGTGGATCGAGTGTCTGGAAGTAAACAGTCTGTCTTCAAAAGAAAATATTGAAGTACTTCATAGATTATTTTCACAATTTGGTTTTCCAGCAACTTTAGTTAGTGATAATGGTACGTGTTTTTGTTCTGAGGATTTTGAAAATTTTTGTAAGAAAAATGGGATAGAACATATCACTAGTCCAGTTAACCACCCGAGTAGCAATGGGCAAGCTGAGAATGCTGTTAAAACCTGTAAAAATTTTCTTAAAAAAAATTTGTAAAAATAATAGATTTCCTTCAGATTATAAAGAAAAGTTAGGTAACTTTTTAACAGACTATAGAAATACCGTTCATGCAACAACAGGGTGTGAACCATCTGTATTATTAATGGGAAGGAAAATTAGAACAGTATTCGACTCTCTGATTCCTAGGAAGGTTGATGAAAGAACGAATAGTTCAGGTTCTACTCGACAACACGAAGTAATGCAAAAGGTTATTCAGAGTCAAGTCAATCAGAAAAGACAATATAAGGGTAGAAATAAGTCAGATTTGAATGTAGGTCAGAAAGTGATGACTAGAGATTTCAGAGCTCAGGGTAATAGGTTATGGGTCCCTGGGGTTATTGTTGAAAAAAAAGGTAGCAAAATATATTTCATAAAAATTAACAAGTCTAATATGGTGTGGAAAAGACATTTAGACCAGATTAAAAAATTACATGTTTCATGGCAGGAGGGAGATAAGCCGTAATTCGGTACGTCTGACACAATGGAACTGTCGACGGATGAAGTAAATCTCTCAGGTATGTTACGTAATAGAAGTGTCTCTAATACTGTTTCTCCATGTTTCAGATCTAACCCGTGGCAGGGAAGACTTCGTCCAAGATGAGGGTACTTCGCAGTCCAGGAGGAGGAGTGGACGGACGACGAGACAAGAGAAGGGAAGCAGAAAGAACGCGGCATATGATAGTTAATTTTTAAAAAAATGTTGTGTTAATTTTTTAGAGAATGAAATAAAATTGTAATATGAAATATGTAGTAATAGGGTATAATATAACTAGCTAGGGGCATTCAATTTTAGTAGGGGAGGATGTAAGAAAGGTTTTAGTTGGTACGCCTGCCTTTTGAATGTGTAAGAGCGAGATGACAGATAGAGGTATAAAAGATGACGGATGCATCTGCTCGCTCTCTTTTCCAAACCGACAGCTCAGAAGATAGAAGTAGTCAATCTGTACTAAATTGTTAAATAAACATTATATTCGACACGCGTTCTATTCAGTGGCGGCTCGTGACTTTTGGGTGTACTAGAGTGCTAATATTATAAAAAATGGCATTTCTGATGTTGTTATAGCTTAAAATGATTTTTTTTTTTTTTTTCGAAAATCGATTTTTTGTATGAAGATTTTCAGGAAATTTCAGTATAGCCGTGCGCCGCACGGAATTCCTGAAAATCTTCATACAAAAAATCAATTTTCGAAAAAAAAAAAAAAATTGTTTTCAGCTACAACAACATCAATTAAGCCATTTTTTGTAATATTAGCACTCTAGTAACCCAAAAGTCACGAGCCGCCACTGGTTCTATTATTGAGTACCACTAAGTCTGTAAATAACATATTATTTTTTAATTCAGTGCATAAATGTATAACGGAGGAATACCTAAAATCTGAACCCAGAATTTATTATATTTATAGAGTTATTAAAGTTATTAGAAGCAATGTGTAGTAAATACACACCACAGATAAGTAAAGGTTAATAAGTTATTAATATTCCAATTTATTTGCTAATTTTAATACACTTGCTTACTTCAATTTATTTGCTTATTTCAATTTATTTACTTATTTCAATTTGTTTGCTTATTTCAATTTATTTGCTCATTTCAATTTATTTACTCATTCAATTTATTTGCTTATTTCAATTTATTTATTATTTCAATTTATTAGCTTATTCTATTTATTTGCTTATTTCAATTTATTTGCTTATTTCCATTTATTTGCTTATTTCAATTTATTTTTATTATAAACATGAAAGGTCTCGTACATCACAATATGACCGTTGAAAATTTCCAGTGTCTTTTTGCTTATGATAGCAGTATAGGTATACTGAATATGATTTGCTTGTAGGGAATGTAGAACTTACCGTGTCTTTGGGCCCATTCTTAGTGCTAGGAGCGGGAAGCTGTTCGCAAAATTGCCAGAGTTTCTTTTTGGACTCAGCGGACATGTGGCCCGTGTTGGGGCGCAGCAGGCGGCCAAATGGACTCTCTGGTGTCGCCATCTCTATTTCAACTGCAAAAACAATACATTTGTATGATCATCATTACTTTGTTAAATATGTAGCTATTTAATGCATACCTACAAATACAGGTGTATCGGCATGTACCCAAAAGAATTGCCAGCAATTCGTGTGCACATTTGAAGTAAAAATGTATGTCATTTTTCTATCCAATGATATTTATTTTCAACTAGCTGTACCCCACCATGCATTGTTGTGGCTCAGTCTGTCTATGCTAATAGAGAAATATAGCGCATTTTGCTTTCGCGCCCAACAGTTGGTGCTGTTTTATCATAAAAGGGCATGTTTTTATCGGTCACGGATAACATCTATTTAATATAGGTATATAGAAACACATGCATATTCTAATGCAATATTGTGTCAAAATTTCAAAGTAATTTGTGAAGAACTTTCGGAGATTAAAGATTTTGAACAAACAAACATTTTATTTATATAGATTAAAAATAAGAGCGTCACCACTGATCACACTGCTACAGTTTGCAACGGATCACGAGATACGCGCTCTGTTTTGTCTGTACAGTGTTGCTGGAACAAGACGGAGTGCGTATCACGTGGTGCATTGATATATTTATCACTGAAGACAATATTAATGACAGAAAAGACAGAAAAAGATTTAGTCGTATATAGGAATTGAACCCAGGACGTCTTCCTTGCCGGGGAAGTGCTCTGACCCTTATGCTAATTCGACCATATCAACTTACGTCATTTTTAACTGTATCATGCTTCGACTGATTGCTACCAACATTATCTTTATTTTCTTAATGCATATTTTTTGGCTGCTATCTTTATGTAATGAAATGCTTTTTTGTAAGTAAGATTCTACGCAAACTAAATGCAATCTAGATAGTGTCTTGGATAAATATACACATTTTTTGTATTTGCTTTCAAGCATGTGAACTTTTAAATGGCCACGTGTGTTGGCAGTGCTTACATGGGTTCCTGGGTGTCTTGATGGGATCGGACGGCATCTCTCCTCGCTTGATGGCCTGCAGCCTCCTCCGAGAGGTCGGACTGAAGAGGGCGAGGTTTGGTGTGGAGAGGGCATTGTCCATCGGTGGGGTGCTGACACTTTCATCTTAAAACACACATATTTTCGATGATTAACAAGATGCACACAGTATGGTTTAGGCAAAGATATTAGAAGAACGAGATATGCTATGTTGGCCGCCGGACCGTAGCCGGAGTACTACCTAATTAGGGTACTTTGAACGGTATCGGGACGTGTACGCACAGAAATCTGTTCTATGTATTAGTGCGGATACCTTAGCGCAAGCAAAGGTGTGCAGTAGTATTGGTGAACAAAACCGGCGACACTCGGCAAAACAATTCCACTCAGTACGAACTGCGCATAGCACATCTCGTTCTTCTAATATCTTTGGGTTTAGGGAATTCTTTAGAAAAAAGCTAGTAATTAGGTAGCTCCGGGAATCCAGCATGGTCAAATCGATAACTTAACAATAGCAGATCGATAGGCTTAACTCGTGATGATTTTGAATTGATTTCCCAACTAATAAATTAAAGAAAGTCAAAATATGAATAAATTGACAAAATTGAATACTCACTGTAAAATACAATTTTTTTTTTTTTTTTGTTCTCCATTGCTTATTTCACTAGGGATTTCCTGTGTCGAGATGAGCAGTTTTACAATTATATTTAATCAAATAAGTACATCACTAAACATATACAGATGTATCAAATACAGGGCTCCTAAGGTGATTCATGACAGAAGCCACGACATGGGCAATCCAAAATCAGCACTCTCAGCCAGTGTGGAATTTTTTACCATTTTCTTGGATAGATTCAACGAACCTATAATTTTTATATTTTCGTTGAGCATATCATAAAGCAACGGAGCTTTATAAGAAAAACTCCTTTGTCTAAAGGAAGTTCTTGTATTCACCGGCTGATACATTAAAGAAGAACCCAATCTAGTGTTGCGCACTAGATTGCGCACATGTGATCTTTTGGCAGTATCATTGTTGTTGAAAAATTTACAGAGAATCTGTATTATATACAACTGCCTTGGCCTACATTGGCAGTCCGCATGCACTTTTGACACCAAAAATGGAGTTATGTAATTGGTTAATGAGGTATTTAGTCATAACTTCCTGAATACCGTTTCTCCAATCTCCAACAGATTCAATTGATCGCATATCCAGTCATAGACTGCCTCCTAAAATATAGTAGAAGAAGTTGGGGACGCACGAGGAAGACATGGCACGACCAAGTGAATCAGATACTTGAGTCGGGCCATGTCAAGAGTCAGAATAATAGAAGAGTATGTATGAGACGATGTATGATTGTGAATGAGGCAAGGAGTGTGTGCCAAGACCGAGTTGTTGTCCATCCTCCGTCTGTCCTCTCTGCCTGCCCCTGCGGTGAAACGGCGTGATGGTTAGTTAGTTAGTTAGACTACCTCCTTTCATTAACTCTTAAACCCTACCACTCTGGGAATGTAATTATTCCTACCACGGGGTACTGCAGTACCCCGCGCAAAAAGAATGAATAAAATAAAAGTCTTTGATATTTTTTAAAATATGATTTTTATTATGGCAAAGTAATAAGAAAAGACAATAAAATTTATTAATAAAAACTAATAGACATTTTTGTCGTTACATGGAGGACAGATTTTGTATTGATGGTCAACGCAAATATGGCGGCGACAAGTGTTACAGACAGATCGAGATTTTCTGTCCTTTGTGCGCGGACAAAAACAGCAGCGACCAGGTTTGAGATTATTAGAGACCGGCCTATGATCTTCACTAGGAATATTCAAGACTGCACGTATAGTTTCTCTGATATCCCGGGGTAAACTTTGCTATTGTAATTTTGCTCTCATATGAGGCTTTATGAGTGCCATTGACAAACTCTTAAGAAATTTATGCCGCTTGGTTATTTTCTCTTCATCAATGTTAGTTAACAGCTTGAATAAGACCCAAGAGTTGACAATAACGGTATTTAGCAACCCGTAAAAGAGACACATGGGCCACCTTTTGATGTTCCTGGACGTCGAGTATTTCTTACAAAGTTGGTCGAACACATCCACCCCGCATTTGGTTTTATTATAGAAATGTATTATTTCTGGAAGGTACACTTCATTATCCTTTTCAGGGCTGTCATGCATGGTGGACAGCATGATTACAATTTTCTTTTTAGCTGACTTCAGAGGACAATACGTCAAAAGTGTGAGAGGTCCGTCGTAGGCAAACATTGATGTGCATCTCTCTCGATTTTTAGTGTCCAAGAAAACAGGAAAATTTTCTCGTTTATTCTTCTTTACAGTTCCAACTAATGTTATACCTTTTTCCAGTAACTTCTTGGCTTTGGATATAGACGTGAACCAATTGTCACATGTCAGGTTTCTGTTAAGACGTTAATAGGTGGGTGCAACAAAATATTGCGGCGAGGCATTCTTGAGCGAGAAGGCTTAACACCAGTCCACTTTTGTCGATTATTATGACTTTTTCCATACATAACTAATGGAAAATCAACCAAGCGCTTACCGTCTTCATTTATACCAACCCAGTAATTGTCAGGCACTAAATACTCTTCATCTCCTTCCACACTATCTTGATCACTGTCTTCACGAGGTGCAACTTCAGAATGGTCGCGGAAATCCTCGATAACACCGTCGGGCTCATCTTCTGAATCTTCTCCTAGGTTGAGCTCTTCGTGCTCAGATACCAACAAAGCAGCTGCAATTTAACCCTCCCCCCCCAAGACTTCGAGTCTGGGATGCCATATTTGAAAACAATACAGACACCTCATTACACTGCATACACTGTCATTACATTCATAACACATTATTAGTCCATGAATGTCTCGTTATTGGGCGCAGACCCTCCCTATCAAAACTGTACTCCATAACCATTATCACAAAGTAAAGTTAATCATAAATAATGTGTAAACTTACCAGAGAGATGTCGAAAAACACCTTCAGTAATTCAAGTATAACTGGAAGGAAGAACTAACAGTATTCCTACCACGGGGTACTGGGGTACCCCGGAACACCTGTGGACGCGAATGCACTTGCCGGGCGGTGACGGCTTCCTGACGTACTTACGCGCCAATTATCGAGAGTAGATAAGCTTGAGCGATTTTTGCAACAGTGCAATATTGTTAAAATTGTTGATATTTTAAACACCAGGGGGGTACTCCAGTACCCCAGGTAGGGTTTAAGAGTTAATAAGCATAACGAACGACATTATTCAAAAATTTTTGTATATTGACAGTTAACCGAAGCTTATCCAAGACGTCGCGCTTAATCAGGCGGCTTTTGTCCACCGGCTGTCGGAATTGTGAATGACCGTGCTATAATAATACATATTATTACCGATTAATAACCATAGATGATGGCTTTAGTTGACATGGTATTGATGTGCTAGATATCCAGGTTGCAATTGCAATACGATAACTATCATACAGAATTAACAAAGTTACATGAGGGGTTGCCAATAAATCAATAGAATTTCCTTACTGTTTAACTTGAAGTCTTTGCATAATTCTGACACCCTCTTGGGCGTCTCTTGGGAGTCCGAGCCCAACAGACCCTGCCGATTGAGAGCTATGAATCTGGACGCTGGTGACATCTCTGTTGATCCACCTGAATTAAAATCATCAGCGGTTGATTTAAAACTTTATATATTATTAGTTCAGGTGATGTACAAACAAGGGAATCTGAAAGGAATGCAAAAAGATTGGATACGACAGTTGTAAGTGATAGTTTCTTCTTCTTATGGTGACCTCTGCTATCGGAGGTTGGCTATCATTAGGACATTCTTTCCCCTGCAGGCAGCAGCCCGGAACAACTCTGCGGAACTGCACTTGTATAACGTAGATTACAAGCCACGAAGTGCGGTATCATCCTATTCTTTTTCTTTTATAAGTGGTATGTAATAATAAGTGGTATGTAATAATAAGTATTAAGTAATAATAAAGCTGAAAAACTGTAAAAACTATGTGGAACAGTACTTGTACCAATCATGTATGTTACGAAGCCACGAAGTGAGACATCTTCCCCTATTTTGTCTTGTAAGTGGTAGGTAATATTAAGTACAGTAGAACCTCGTTAATTCCAAATCCACGGGACATCAAAAATCAAATTTCGAATTAACCTTTTAAACGCGTTAATTTGCTCCGTTTTATCTATACCCGTACGCGGTACATATTTTCAAATACCTATGCATGCAATTAAATGTCAAATTATAGCATTCTGGCATGATTTATTGGACTATATAGACAGAACAGATTATTCTCCACAATATGAAAACAAATCCTCGTGTGTCAACACTCTTAGATGTTTATAAAAACAAAAACATACAATTTCATACAAAGACGTACCGTATCTTTTGAATGTGGTCCCGCCATTCACTCGGCGTCATAAATAAACCACTCTCGGTGTGTGTGTACTTAGGCCACTGTGTTTATAGACACAAGTGGGACACCATGATCACTTATCATTCTTAGTTATGAAAAGTTGTGAATGACAAACTAGTACTAACGCCATCCGTTGACAAAAATGTAAACTAAAGGACTAAAAGGCGCGAAGAGGCGCACTTGGTTATCGATCTTTTTTTATTAAATACAATTTTATTTTTGAGAAATTCTTGTAGATGTCAGCATCGTGATAGTTCTACAAATGTCCAAGTGAGCAAGAAATACATTTATGACGAAAGAGAGCGGGAATATCGGCCGTCAAAGTTGCCGTATCAACTGTTGATACAGCCGCGTGTGAGTATAGACTTTTTGCCGTAACAACAGTTGATACGGCCGCGTGCAAAGAGTTAACGAATTCCCACGAAATTCGAAATTTTATGAAAAAAAAAAAAAAAAATACGCCGAAAATCGATTTTCTCGGCCGCCTCTTCAAATCCGGGTGGAATTTTAGCTGTAAATTCGTATTAATACCAATTATTTCTTTATTTTCGCGGACGATTACCTTAGCGGCGGGCCCTTTAAATTCAGATAGTCGCAATAAATTCGTAAAAATGCTATATATTTACGGGTGAATCGAGATTTCGCTGCCGATTTCGGTCGCGGCCTACCCTTTAAATTGAGATATTCGTAAAAATACGATATATTTCCGCGTAAATCTAGATTTCGCGGTAATTTTCCGTCGCGGCCGGCCCTTTATTTCAAATATCCGAATTTAAATTCGTAAAAATACGATATATTTCCGCGTAAAACGAGAATTCGCGGCCATATTCCGTCGCGGCCGGCTCTTTAAATTCAGATATTTGAAATAAATTCTCAAAAATATGATATATTTCCGTGTAAATCGAAAATGCGCGGCCGATTTACGTCGCGGCCGACACTTTAAATTCAGATATTTGATATAAATTCGTAAAAATATTCTATGTTTCCGCGTAAATCGAATTTTATCGGCAGTTTTTGGTCGCGGCCGGCCTTTTAAGTTCAGATATTTGAAGTAAATTCGTAAAAATATGTCATATGAATGCGCAGCCGATTTATGTCACGGCCGACACTTTAAATTCAGATATTTAATATAAATTCGTAAAAATACTTTATGTTTCCGCGTGAATCGAAATTTTTCAACCGATTTCCGTCGCGCCGTATTTTTTAACTCGGATATTCGAAGTAAAGTTAGTAAAAATACGATATATTTCCGCATAAATTGAAATTTCGCGTCCGATTTCCGTCGCAGCGGGCACTTTAAATTTCAGATATTCGAAATAAATTCATAAAAATACGATATATTTACGCGTAAATGGAGATTTCGCGGCCGATTTCCGTCGCAGCGGGCCATTTAAATTCAAATATTCGAAATAAATTCGTAAATATACAATACATTTACGCGTAAATCGAAATTTCGCGGCCGATTTTCGTCGCGACCGACCCTTTAAATTCAGATATTTGGTGTAAACTCGTAAAACTACGACATATATCCGCGTAAAACGTATTTTCTCGGCCCTTCAAACTCGGATATTCGAAATAAATTTTGAAAAAGTACGACATTCCAGTGTAAATCGATTCAGATTTACAAAATAATAATACTAATTAGGACGATGTATAACCACGTAAAAATACATTTTTCGGCGTTTTACCGCCACGGCTGACTTTTAGATTCAGATTTACGAAATATTATGATTTATTTTCGCAAAAAACAATTTTTTTCGAATTACACGAACAAATTTTCGTGCGCGGACAAAAATTAATTTTGAATTACGAATTAACGAATTTCGAATTAAAAAAATTTTTGTATGAAAAAATTTTTCTGCAGAAATTTTTTTGGCGAAAATTTCGAATTACGCGTTTTTTCGAATTATCGGGGTTCGAATTAACGGGGTTCTACTGTAGTAGGTAATAATAAGTGGTAGGTACTAATAAGTGGTAGGTAATAATAAGGGGTAGGTAACAATAAGTGGTAGGTACTAATAAGTGGTAGGTAATATTAAGGGGTAGGTAACAATAAGTGGTAGGTAATAATAAGTGGTAGGTATTAATAAGTGGTAGGTAATTAAAACAGTTGACTGACCTAATGACATTATCCCCTTTGCTTTCGGTGTATTGTCTGAACTTGCACTCGTTTTAAAAGGCAAACCATTTACTACATCACTGACAACAGTTCTATCCGATTTATCTCCGTTTTCTTCCGCAGCATCAGACAATCTCTCCCTCATCAAGATATCCTGGGCTCTGGTCATGTGATTATCATCAGCTGGGTCATTGTCATCATAATCATCAGCTGATTTGTTGGCGGGGGCTGTGGATGTGGGTATTGTCTTGTCTCTAGACAGGTTTTCTTTGTTGTTGTCCTGTAGGTAAGTGTTTTCATTTTCAGCGACGGTGGTTTCTGGTTTTATAACTGAGATATCTTCCAGTTTCCAAACAGGTTCTGTAATATTAAATAGAAATATAAATAACCATATCTTTCAATTAGCTAAAAAGAGATTTGATAATCGAAGCAAGTGCGGTGAGTTCCTGGCAAATCCGCTACGGATTCTCTGGGTTAAGGAGGGGTATATGACATTCAATAATTCCCTGCATTATAGAGCATAGTTCAATAATACCGCGCTTTAACCCGTCAGGCTAATTTGTTCGCTTATGGGAACAGCTCATATGGGTTTCATAGAAATCATTGTGTCTCCCTTACTGTCATGGTGAAAAATATGATCTAAATGTGTTAGAAAGAGAAAATACCATGCTTTTTATTCAAATCCATAAGTAAACTATAGAAAATTTTTAAAAAGTTCCCTTTCTGAAACCAAAGTTTCCGACAAAAAATTTATGAAACTTTGTGAATTTTTTACTAATCATTTTTATTTTATGAAATGGCAAAAAAATTGAGGTGACAACAACGTCTAAATAAATTTGTCTAATAAAATGTATTGTGTGTTTTTTTTTTCATTATCAGTAATTTTAGTTGCAAGCAGCAGCATTGATGCCCAGTGCAGCGGAGCATGTGCGTGAAACTCTACGTACACGAGCGGAACACCCGTTCACAGTTGATGTTGGCTTCACGAGAACGGGTCTTCGACACCTAAGACGGCTCGTATGAGGAACGAGTTACCGGCATCTGTTTTTCCTCCTTCATATAATACTGGCCTCTTCAAGACTCGCATTAATAAATCCCTTTCTACAGCGCCTACCTTACCCCACCTCACAACGCAGCCTAGCTCCTCTGCCTTTACATTGTACAGAACAGGGGCGCTCTTGTGGAGAAACACATAAAAATAAAAATAAATTAAGTTAATATAAACATAAGGTGAAACATTTTTATGTTTGCTTTCAAAATTTCAAAAATTATATTTTTACTTCAGTAGTAATGCGTACTAGAATATTCTGAAATGTTCGCCCATGCAAAACGCATTGTATTAGAACCTGCTAACAAAGCATCGTAGGTATGGCGCATCTACCTACACGCCGGAAGATTCTCGATTCACGGGTGCCTATAAAAACGGGCAGCATCGAGAGGTACTTAGTCAGTCAATAATCAGCAGTTACCAGCGAGTGCCCACTGCGAGAGCGAGCTGCCGTTACTCCACCGCGCCGCTACAGACCACGGACCTACCCACTACGCCCGGCGTTACACGGACCTTAAAGGAGAGGCTACGAATTATCAACTCCATGGGATTATAATTAGCGCCCTGGCCTTGAATATCATCCCTGGCCTGCACTCCCCACACGCCTAGACCCTGCGACACCTTCGCCGGCCTGCATCTCCCACACATCTGCCGACCAGGTCAATCATACCTTCGGCATTCTGTTTCACAATGGAGTACCCCGAAGACTTATTGTCATCCCTGGACACGTCCGGTCTCCACCAACGCGATGTTGGGCTACCGACTTTATCGCTTCGACCATTCCACCAAAGTAATCGCAGCTTACACCTGGTGTGATCTTCGGCCCGGAGAATTCACCATCGATTTACATTTACTAATTACATCATCGGTCTGGAGTCATCTCACAACTGCGCTACTGACTCAAATAAACGCTGTGCCATCACAACCTACATATTTGATTGTCTTCTTACTACATCCCCAAACTTCTAACAATTAAATTTGAAAGCGTGTTTCGTCACCTTCAGTGTCCTCAAAAAATTCAGAAATATTCCATTTATTTGGATATAATTGCAAAGCAGAAATACTCCGACCTTCTGAAATAATATGCCAGAGGGTAATAAAATTTTCAATAATGCCCTGCATTAAGAGGGTAACCAGTTGACTTACCTTTAGTGTTATTATTTTTTTGGTAAACTAATGTTTTAAGACAAGATTTTTTATGCATAGCACAAAGGGTAACAATTATTTTACAAGCAATAATTATTCACCTACAATTATTGCTTGTAAAATAATTGTTACCCTTTGTGCTATGCATAAAAAATCTTGTCTTAAAACATTAGTTTACCAAAAAAATAATAATTAATATTTGACAAGTTCAAGTATTTCACCTAAAAATGTAGACAATTTGTCTCGACGCCATCTAGTGAGAGAGTTAGCACTTACAATGCCTTTCTCATATAAAATAAAGTTGGTTGTTTTCAGGTGAAAAAATGTAACAAGCAGTAATTGTTGAATGAAACACTAGTATATATTGAATTATTTCGCGGATAAGAGATAGCCGCCATAGCTCAGTGGTCAGAGCTGTCGACCGGAAATCGAAGGGACACGGGTTCGAGTCCCGTTGACGTCATGTATCTTTTATCAGGAGATTTTTCAATGTGGATGAGTGTTTCAGGTGAATAATTATTGCTTGTAAAATAATTGTTACCTTTAGTGTCCCCGATGAGGTAGGGCCCCTCCTTGACACGGCGGCCCTGGGTGGCGCAGGCCAGCAGCCATTGGCTGGTGACGGCGGGCAGGCCCCACTTGAGCGCCCCCTTATACTTGTCCCCCTTGGCCTCGGGACAGATGAGGTGGGTGGAAGCGCGCGTCGTCTCCGTGTTGCGGCGGCAAAATGTCAACTGGGTTCTGGGAGAAATATTCATTGAGTATTATTTTATGGGTAGGGTAAGATTATTTTTCATTTTGACTCTATTCTACAGTGCCCCACATTAAAGTGTAAAATTAAGTGAGGAAGTCAATAAAGTAGTATCAGTGCATACGCCCTACATGGGCTGACGACCGAAGGTTGCCTATCACCTGGATGGAGGAATTTCTCAAGATTGCTGAAAAAGCGGTCAGTTTCAACAGAGGGCGATGGAACTTGAATAAATTTTATTATTTTTGGTGACACAATCTTCACGGAGTTCAATAGAGGCCAATCTCATGAGCTGTATAGTTGGACAATGTATTTTTACTACATATACAGGGTGTCCCCCCGGACACCACTTACACTTTACCCCCAAAGGTAAAGTGCACAAACTTCAGGAGGCGATTCTACATTCCAAATTTCAATATTTCAAGGAAGTTTTCAGGGACAAATGAAAAAATAATTTTGTATGGGAAAAACAAAAGAATTTCAACATTTATTTATCTTTTTTTTATTTCTACCATCATGTAAAACAGGGGTGCCCAACCTGCAGCAGATGGTTTTAGATTTTTTGCAGCCCAATTGAGATTATGGTATTCGTAAAAAAATAAATCGTTCTTCTAAATTTATCACATTTAGGACCGGTTGTTTCGGAGAATCTGAACAATTCATCAAATTTCAACGTTCATTTTCAAGCTCTGTCAAAGATTTTTTCAAGTTCTGTTTTTATTTCAGTTTTGTCAAGCAACTAGCCTACAGTGATATAAAAACAGAACTTGAATAAGTCTTTCACAGAATCCGAAAATGAATGTTGAAATTTGATGAATTGTTCAAATTCTCCGAAACAACCCGTCCTTATATTATATTTGTGAAATTAGAACTTTCTTGTTATAAGACCTCGGACTCTCGATGGGGGTTTTGATTTATTGCTTGAAAAGTGCAGACGCATGATAATTACCGAAATTCACAAAATGTACCGGTGTTTTTGAAACGTCGTAGATCTTAGGGAATTTTTTATTTTCTTCGGAAATTCTCTAGCTACCTCACAACATTTAAAAATGTGTGTCTGAACTTTGCAAAATAAAATAAAACAGACCTTTTTATTAGATTTTTTAGACCTTTTTTCTTGCATAAATCAAAACAGGTGGCCGGTAATAAGGAATTTTATTGTTAGCAGTCCGATTTTAAATATTACACCTCGTGGTGCATCGCCTTAATTCTATAAATTACAGTCAGTCAGAGTCTGTAAATATATCAATAGTACCTTTGAACTTGTTGCCCAGATCATTCATCCTATTGGTTAGCGAGTGTGTCTGATGGTGGGTTGTGTACATATTGCAGAAAAATGTTACATTTTGTCTTGTGTTCCTATTCGGTACATGGAATTTAATAGTGGCAACGATGGCAGGACTGTCAATTAAGTTGTTAATGACTCTATCTTTGATATTTTGATCAATTTAACCTACGTAGTACCTAGTAGGATAGTAAAGACTTACGTAGCCCCGAGCAGCTGCGCCAGCTCATCGATGAAGGTCCTCTCCACTCCCATGTAGGTGGAAATGCCGAGGATCTGCTCCGTCAGCGGAGCCAGGGCACCTGCCACCTTCACTGGTTGGTGGTAGTACGAGATGGGGACTATCTCTTCCTGGGATAGGCAGTCGTCCTGGGGGACAATTTACATTATTATAATGGGTTTACCAATTCTTCATTTATTTATTTGGAAGAAACAAACAGGTTTTATAGTACAAAGATTAATGTTAATTAATGTTTCTTTGTTCCCCCGTAGACTCAAAACTACTGAAATAAAATGACAAATATGAGGTTAAATAAGGGGAGAGGAAAAGGAATATAGGATAAGGATAGGAGATCCTCCCGATACATTCTATACTCATTCATTAATTTATGACACATTACTTCGATATTTCTACATAAGAATGTCAATATGATGAAATTGTTTGTTAAACTGGGCACATATACGGGGAATAATATCAGGTTGTTGTTGAAAATAAAAAGTTGAATAACTGATTTATAGGGTATTTCACCAATTCTGAGTAAACTATTGAGTAACAATTTGTCAAGGAACTTCAATCATAAGATTAACATGGCAGTATAACATAAAAACTGACATTTAGTTGATGGGAAGCATTTCATGCATATTTTTTGATTTCTTTTTTTTTTATTTTTTTTTTTTTTTTCTTACGCAATTCTATATTTTGTCTCATGTAATATGGTAGATTGGGTTGGTACCATCCACCCAGCCTGCTGGATTAAAAAATTACTCAGCTGTGGTGTAACGGATAATATATGCTAATCGACAAGTAGCGCTAATCGACAATTTACTCAGAGGTGGTGAAATACCCCCTCTATGCAAATATTAACAAGTTAATAAAAAATAAAAATAAATCTTACCAGCCAGAAGGTAGTGACGATGGTGGCCTTCTTGTTGACCACCTCGTCTTCGTCGTAGTCCAGCGGAACGACGACATAGTGGCCACCTTTCCCCACACCAACCACGGTGCCGCCCGACGCTTCAATGTTCACCGCTACCTCGCACGCCGTCACCTCCTCCATGCCTTGCAGCTCAAATGTTATGCCTGGAGATGGATATAATTTAGAGAAAATGCACCAATTTTTTTTTATTTCACTCGCTTCGTCTGGGTGGGAATCCGAAACATTTGTCAACTCAGTAACTAACCGATCAATTATCTTTTTTGTTTTCTGTGTCTTGTTCTGTTTCATGTCACTTTTAGATTTGTTAGTATTACCTTATTCTTCAATTAAAATTAATATATGTATAACATTTTTTTATGTGAATTTTATGGTGAGGTGAACAAATAATGGAAAAATGTTGCTTAGCAATGTTGGAGGACTTAACTAACTAGTCACATATCTTATAATAAATTGTTTGTGTAAATTAATTTCAAAACATACCATTAAATATCTCCGACAAGTCATCTTCAGTCATCTCTGTCATGGTGCATGCGTCATTTTCATGTTTGGACATCTCTGCGTTATTTTGACGTCTGTCATCGGTCGTGACGTCCTTATCTTCGCCCATCTTGACGCGCACCGTAGTGATGGTGGTGTTCTCGTCATTGACGGACGCTTCGTTGACGTTGCTGGATGTGGAATTCGGCGCCTTAAAGGAACCACCGCCCTGCTTGAAGTATTCAGCAAGAGTATCTTCAGAATCTAAAAGAAATTAAAAGGTTACTATTTGGGTCTTAGATCATAATATTTCTAAGTGGGTACTTAAATACCTACCTATTTAATTGTAAACCACACATTTCATGTAACACTTTTTTAATTTCACATAAGGAATTATACAACATGTCACTATATCACAATTGCAATTCTTTTTTTGAACTTTCTTCAGACAGTTAGGTACCAAAATATTGAAGAAGAAAAAAAGCGAATAAGAAAGTTGAAATAAACACTACGCTTTCACATTTGAAAAAAGAATCTTTACTGGACCATAGACAAAGTATTTAATTGTAAACCACACATTTCATGTAACACTTTTTTAATTTCAAATAAGGAATTATACAACATGTCACTATATATCACAATCGCAATTCTTTTTTCGAACTTTCTTCAGACAGTTAGGTACCAAAATATTGAAGAAGAAAAAAAGCGAATAAGAAAGTCGAAATAAACACTACGCTTTCACATTTGAAAAAAGAATCTTTACTGGACCATAGACAAAGTTAGCCACCTAGTTGCAGTAAGGTTTGCTTGCATAACAATGTGGATGAAACAGATTTTTTAAAACGGAAACGTAACACAACAAATTTACAGAGCGATGAAATACTAAACTGTCGAGTTAAAACATGACATCGCTACGCTCAGTCAATTATCGTTACCCACCTCCGACAGGCTGCTTGCTTTGAGACAGGTACTGCTGCACAATATCGTCCTTCTCCAACTCGTTCTCCGGCTCCAGGTTGAAGAGTGGCACCGGCGGCCGGGTCTGCAGCAGCTGCAGGTTCCTCTTGCTCATCGGGGAGGCGGAGGCCTGGGCAGCCTCCTTGCTGGACTTATCAGAGCCGCCGGACACCAGGTACTGGAAACGGATTATATTTATTTATTCAAACGCCATATAATGGCTTTTACAATACAGTGATAATCGAATTACAAGCGTACAGTGATACACAGGATAATAATAGCAATAAATTAAAGAAAAATTAATGTGCACACAAAAACATTATTGCAAGTGTGCAGTTATTAATATAAGTGCAGTAAGACAATGCATAATTCAAAAGAAATATATACCAGTGTAACAATAGTTGAACTACTTTATATGTACTAGGTTTGTATAAGACTTGTCATAAGACGAAATATGAGGTGTCTATGATAACAGTCAGTAGTGAGTTTATTTTTACCCACAAAATTAATTGTACTTGGAATAGCTGAGTAGGCATCGCAACTTGGCATTAACAATTCAGGGCTGTCAGCGATTCAATGATACTTATGACTAGACAAGAAAAAATTAAAAACAGTGTATTTTGCTATAATTCAGTGTCTACTTTCGTATAATATAGTGTGCTGGGGTTCCTGCCTGAAGACTGTAATAGAACCACTTAATATTTATTTATTTCACATATACGGCACAACATGTGCCATTCACATACTAATTTACAGAGAAAAGTACAGCAACATAAGGAATGCAACAATATAAATGTAAGTATAATGGTATAATCAGTAAATAGTAAGGTTAAAAGTATGAAAAAAAGAGATGTAAATATAAAAAGTAGTACATATAAGGAAGAATGAAGTGCTTATAAAATGTCTAAAAGGCATTAAGATATTGCCCAACAACTGATTCTCAAAGTTATGTACAAGAAAAAATTTACATATCCTACACAGTTACTTTTTAAGGAATGTAATATCATGAATTTAAAACAACTATTTATCATACAAACACTATGCAGATTTTTTAACAATATTAGTTCTGCGAAAAGAACGCAACAAATTTGTACTACAAGAATTGGCTCTGGTCTGAACTTTATGGTAATTCACCCTAAATCCTCATTTGGGCAGAGACATTATTTGTACCAGGCTCCACTTCTTGGTTCCAGATCACATTAAATCGTCAAATTCCTTGTGTACATTTAAAAAGAATGTTAAATTATTTCTGCCATCCGAGGATTTCCAACATATTCTTTCATCTTTGTCTTTTTAAATTGTGGCATAATATTTTGAATACGTTTATTTTTTCATCCTTTTCTTTTTATAATGTAATTTTTTTTTCTCTCTTTCTTTCTTCTCTGTTTTTAAAAATAATAGTTTGTTACATTTTTCTTGCACTTAAATATCAATGTATATCATGGTCACCCTACATGTTTACAACATTATAGTAATGAATAGGCTAATAGGTACCATGTAGGTATCCAATTCGTAGAAACGTCAATGTAACAATATTGTCATCTTAACACATTGTAGTCGGGCGCTTCAAACAATAGACTCTAGCCTATAGCGGGTGTTTTTCGCGATTAGTTAATTATATCGATTTCCTAAAATAGACACAATTTCTAAACCAAATAATATTTTCAATTGAAATTTTCAAAAAAATCATATATGACATTTGATCATCAAAAATAAATTATAATTTCTTTGATTACTTCATAATTTCACCACATTTCAAAGCTGAATATAAAAATCTGATATTAATTCAGTAAATAGCATTCAATATTCAATATTTGAAAATTCCAAGTAAAAGATAACATGTTTATTCATATCATATAGTTATATAATGAATAATAATATATATTTGCCATGCCCGCAATTTTACAATCGCTGGATGTGTGAAATCTGATAGCGTAAATTGAACAGTGTCGCCTAAGGTCAAAGGCGCACACTCAATAACTCATATGTTTAATTGCTTCTTGTCAAAAAAGAGTCTTTTGCGGTTGTCTCACCTAATTGAAGAGCCCATTCCACTTATGAATCATAGTATTTCACACTGATAACAAACTCGTGTAGTGCCGTTTCCCGCCAAAAACCGACAGTCCACAAAAACAGCATCTGCCGTGTACCGCAGTTGACCGACAGTCCGCGAAAAACGGCAAAGGCCGTGTCTCGACGACAATGTGTTAATATATAATCTTTGCGCTATTTTTTTTATTATTTTGTAAAATTATTAACCTCAACACAGGCTTGTCCTAGTGAGGTTAAAAATTCTAACTTAGATACAATGTAAAGAAACGATAAATAAATAAAACAAGAAATAAATTTTTAATAAAGTAATACATATTATGTTGGCTAACACTAAGATATCAAGGAGCTATGCAGAAGAATACTATCATTCCTGACATTGATTATTGTGTTAGAGGTATGTTATTATAGCCTTCTTATAACTATATTCCGTACAGTTGAACACATCTACTACTTCTGAGAAAACATTGCCAACTGCATGCGATCTAGGTATAAGCGAGTATCTAAATGACTCAGTCCTGATATTTTTATTGCAATTAAAAAGAGTTTTGGATCGACTAGTTCTCATAGATATATGGAAAGTAATTAGACTTAATAAATCAGGGCTGTCTATAATATCATTAAAAAATTTATAAATAAAAATCAAGTCAAAAATTTTTAACGATAGGCGAGTCTGTTGGAACGACAAGCATAACAAAGCTGCATTTTCTGCTGATTTCAAATCAAATCAAGGCAATCATTTCAAATTACGGAGAGAGGGAAGGCGAATTTATATGTTCATTTTATTTATTATATTATATTTATTTATTTAAATTTCGAAATTATTTGTAAGATTGGAGTCTAGTTCAGACTTAGAAGAGATGAGATGTTGTACAGGAGGAGGCAATTTTAGATAAGGCTTGAAGAAGAGAAGATATTTATTTGAAGAGACAGCCAAAAAATATGTGATCTAAAGTTCCCACTTCTTTTCTAGACCACAGAAAGTACAATCTCACAAGCAAGGGAATTTAAAAAAGTGAGAGGGAATGGAGCAATGTCCAATTTATTCTCATTTGATTAAGTTGGGATGTTATTATTCTCTTTTGGAATCATGGGGGAATCGTTGAAGCTAGGGTATTCATGGGATAGTCCTTTGTATCGAGGAATACATCGGATTGACTAGCAATGTGCCAATGTTCTACTCAGACATTGCTCTATCTTTGAGTATGGAGATGTCAGATAGGGGATGGTGGTTTATGATGGTTGCAATAGGATTGGATGCTTCTTGTTTGGCCAAGGAATCCGCAGTATCATTACCATTCAAATTTAAAAGAAAAACAAAATGGCGCTTTTTCGCCATTTACTGACAATGTTACATTTTAATTTGTCTGAACCCAACCCACCCAACCTTGAGCGTATGTTTTACTTGCCTGACTCTCCTCGAGCTGCCTGCCCGCCCTGATGCTATCAGCCAGCCACTTGAGGGAGAGGATGGCGGCGCGCGGCATGGCGGCCCGGTCGGGCGACGGAGGTCCGGCGCCCCCGCCCTCGCCGCCCAGCGCGTGCGTCACTGAGGGGCCGGGCGAATCGTAGCGCACCCCTCCGCAGCGTGACACCAGGCGGTGCGCTTTGTCGCGGCGGGCCGTACTGGTGCCATACACATAGATCTGCGACAATTTAAAAGATTGATAGGTTGAAGGCGTTTATAATTAATAAATAAATAAAAGTAAAAAATCAACTCACACAGCATCCATCCAGGAAGGATCCAGCTGCCTTCGCATCCTTCATCTCAATGCCGTCTATAACACTCCCTGGATCCTTGGCAGTAGGACACACCCGAGGGGTTCGTCCTTTTGTGCTATCTCTGCTCGTGATATCCTGGGACAGAAACACTTTTATATCATATTCAATACAATGTAGTAACAGCGAAAACAAGAAAACAAAACAACAGAATTTAGTATGTATATACATAATTTTGTTATTATTAGGTTAGACTATTTATTTATGAAAAAAATTGCATATTACAATAAAATCATAAGTCGTTCATTTCACTAGGGAATTCCTGGGTCGAGATGTGCAGCTTCACAATTATAGCAAATAAAAAAATACATGAAAACTTAATATAATATTTAGCACAATGGGCCTATCGCCCATGGGATAAGTGCTCATGGGATCCTTGCGTCAACCTAGATAAAGAGTGGAAGATACTACCAGTATCGCCCTGGTGTAAGACCACCATTCAGAATTGAAACGTTGCTCCAAATGGCTTTAGCCGTGTTTAGTGACTAGATCTGAATAGCCAGGTACTTCCCCACCTTCCTCTTTCCCTTCCCCACTTACCTTCAGCCTCACAACATCCCCCAATTGGGGATGTCATAGTCTCACTGGCTCCAGACGGGAGCAGTTGGGACTCTTGTGAGGTATTCACTATAAAAAAAAAAAAAAAAAAAAAAAAAACCTTCTCTTATAATAAAATAATATTGAAAATATAAACCTACAAAATTACTACAGTTATTCAAACTAAAATTACAGCTGGACAGTAAGTACTACATAACATTCTACTGACTAAATAAGTATTACAAAGTACCTGTGTTGGCTTACCAGGCCCAATCATAGGGTGACAATGACGGGAAGGATAGTATGAATAATAATTGATAAAAAATAACAATAAATAAAATTGGGTAAATACTAAGAGGTAAAATAAATATAAGTACTATAAATGCAAACTTTTGTTTAATAAGGTACCTTGTTGGTGAGGCGAGTAGAATCAGATGAAACAGTAGTAGAACACGTCTCATCAACAGAAGACATTACAGGATTTCTCAAATTTGTTATTGTGGATAAATTCATACCTGAAATGAAACAGTGCTTTTTAATTATCAAGGATTGGCAAGAATTAGCCAGAATGAATATCAGGCATTTCTATACTGCAAGAGCATTATGTCAATGGATGAGATGATCAAGTGAATGAATGAGACAATCGAGCGAATGAATGATACAATCAAGTGAATGAATGAGACAATGGAGCGAATGAATGATACGATCGAGTGAAAGGATGATCAATGGAATGGATGAGATGATCAAGTGAATGGATAAGATGATAAAATGAATGAATCAGACGATCAAGTGACTGGACTAAATGATCAAGTGAACGGATGATGAAGTGAATTGATGAGATGATAAAATTAATGGATGATCGAGTGAATGGATGAGATGATCAAATAAATGCAAGAGATGATCAAATGAATTAATGAGAACATCAAATGAATGGATGAGATCATAAAATGAATGAATGAGACGATCAAGTGAATTGATGAGATGATCAAATTAATGGCTTAGATAATCAAATGAATGGTTGAGATGATCAAATGAATGATGAGATGATAAAATTAATGAATGAGACGGTCAAATGAATGGATAATGAAGTGAATGAATGAGAAAATGAAGTGAATTGAGGAGATGATCAAATGAATGATGAGATGATCAAATGAATGAATGAGACGATCAAATGAATGAATGAGACGATGAAATGAATGGATGGTCAAGTGAATGGATGAGATGATTAAATTAATGGATGAGATAATCAAGCAAAATGATGAGATGATCAAATGAATTAATGAGAAGATCAAGTGAATGGATGAGATGATCAAATGAATTAATGAGAAGATCAAGTGAATGGATGAGATGATTAAATTAATGGATGATCAAGCGAATGGATGAGATGATCAAATGAATGTACGAGATGATCAAGTGAATTGAACTCACTCAAGTCAGGCAGATTTTCATCTTTGAAAGGGCTGGATGTCTTGTTGCCGTAGACCTTAAATCTGTCTGGGTGGAGTGCGCAGCCCTTGGCCACGGACTCGTATATCCACGTTGGAAGCACGCAGTACTTGTTATACTCGATGGCCGCCTTGTGCTTGCCACCGCCAACGCTGTCACTGTAACAAAATAAATATGTAATTTAATATTATGCTAGTAAGAAGTATAGAATTCAATACTCACAGTGGGTACCAACTTACACAATTTTCAGAATAAGTTATGCTTAGTGAGAAGGTATTTGTATTGTAAAAAATATATCTCAGGCCCTTCGTACATGGAGAAACTCAGTGTGTTGATCGTATGTTTGCGGATATGAAAGAGACCGCATGCCTGAATGAGACAGATGAATGGGAGTATAAATGGTACGTACGTTGTCCATTGTCTCTCTTGTCTCAGATTCGGAACAACAACCTTACATTATACACCTGATAGAATTAAAGAACGTAAAAGTACCTACGTGTCTTATTTATCACAAATAATAAATCTGGGTAATTCGTCGTCCACGATACATAATTACTACAGTTGGTGCAGCCGAAAAAGGAAATTACTACACTTACAAGCTATGTGACTGTGATGCAACCACAAGCAGCCTACTGATACGGAACTTTTAATGCCAGTTTCCATACAGGGCGCTACCGCTATTTGAACTTTTTTCACGTTCAGCCATGGAGTTGCAGTTCAGTATGTCAAATAACTCAAACCACGAAGACAATAATATTGTTCATCTTTATATTTACAAGCATAAAAAACGACATACAAAAAGATTTTTGGTTCACCCATACAACAAAATAAATTTTAATTGTAGGGCGTTCGTCACCGCCAAGAAACCACATGAGAATGATGTCATTTTGACTTTTCTTTACAACCTCAATTCACGTCTTCTCCGCTAAATCTTCTAACATATTCCGGTAAATTATAGTTATATAAATATCGATATTTTCCCACCTCCAGAACAAATTTAACATTCAAATCACGTTCGGACGTCATTTCAGTCAAACGAGTAGTAGATGAAAATGCAACTCGCGTAGTGCGCTACCAGCACTGTGCAACTGACCTCAAACTAGTCAACGTGTCGCGTTATGTACGAACACTAGCAAAATAGTAACGAGCGGCACGTATGCTACGCGCACAAAACTCGTGTCGTTTGTAAGTATCTCTGAGTACGAATGGAATTGGGTTTATTCCAGCAAGTTTAATTTTTTTTAAGTATTCTCCCCTCACCTGTTCATCACAACAACATCAGTTGTGGCGCTTTCAAAGTCTCCTTTAAACTTTCCGCCGTTATCGTTAATCAGGCTGACGATCTTTTTCTTCTCATGCTTGGAGAAGCCGGAGGTGGTCATGACAGCTCCGAAGAAGGTGGGTAGGCGATGCTGCTGCAAGAATCGAGGATCAGCTCCAGAGACATTCTGGACCAATGAATCTTCCCACACGGCTTCCACCCAGTCCAAGTGCATGATGGGGATGTTGGTTGCCACTGCGTTCTGGGAAAGTGGAAATATACTATTATAATTTTTTTAAAGAATGACCGGGTTGCGAATTAACTGAAAATATATTTTACTAACTCCTACTACCATCATTATAAGCGGAAGATGTTGTTTGTCCAATGATGGAGGACTCTGGAGTCCACTAACCAACCGGTCAATGTATAATCCACTATCTAAATAAATCGTCACTCTAGTTCGTTTTTATCCAACAGACCAAAACGTAAATCGGGAGAAATAGCGCTTGAAAGTTTTTTTTACAAAAAACGTATATATCACTAAATTAGCTCATTCTAAGCTTACTAAAATGATTTAAAGTGATAGAAAATATTATTTTCTTAACTCAATTTTACAAAAACGCATATATCACTAAATTAGCTCATTCTAAGCTTACTAAAATGATTTAAAGTGATAGAAAATATTATTTTCTTAACTCAATTTTACAAAAACGCATATATCACTAAATTAGCTCATTCTAAGCTTACTAAAATGATTTAAAGTGATCTCTGGTCCGGAGCCCCTAAATACCTGAAAAAAACCCTTGACTCTGTGCAAAAACGGGCAGTCCGTTTGATAGATTCCCCAATCTTAACAAACGGACTGCAATCTTTAGAGCACAGGCGTCAGGTAGGTATGCTGTCCTTGTTCTATCGGTATTACAATGGAAGATGCTCTGAGGAACTAGCGTCATTGATCCCTTCGGCACCGGTGCGTTTAGCTCTGGTGTATCCGTCAATTACCGGATACCAAGAACTATTAAGCTTAGCTCCATCGTCTCTATTGATGTTTACGGGATTTTTATGAATTTCAATGGCCTCCGTAATCAGCCGTGCTCTATAAGTTTTCGGTCTCCCCAGGATTTCAGGAACAAATCCAAAGTAATGCCCGGTGTCAATCAAATGCTCGGCAATTGCCGATTTGTCAGGGTGGCCGAGTTTACAAGCTCTGAAGTGTTCCGAAATTCTTTTGGAGATAGTCCGCTCTGTCTGGCCTACATAGACCTTGTCACATCCGGAACAGCTGAGTTTATACACTCCATCTGTTTCCAGAGGAAACTTAGTCTTTGCAGACCTCAGTAAGTCCTGTATCTTTGTTGTTGTTCCGAAGACAGTCTTGATATTTTCCTTTCTCAAAAGCTTGGCAATTTTGTCTGTCACATTGTGCACATAAGGCAGGAAGGCACAGCCTTTCGACTCTTGTTCAACTCTGTCTTCGTTTGGTGCAGATTTGGCTCTTATGATTTGCCTTGTCTGACTTGCTGGGTAGCCGTTACGCTCCAGTGCATCGGTCAGCTTCGTAAGTTCCGCTCCGATTTTATGTTCTTCGCATATTCTGGTCGCTCGGGTCACCAATGTATGGATAAGTCCTCTCTTCTGCGCTGGGTGGTGGTGCGAATCAGCGTGTAAGTACCGATTCGTATGGGTTGGTTTCCTATATACAGTATGCCCTAGGCTACCATCGTGTTTCCGCATCACCTCCACATCTAGAAAGGGCAGGATTTTATCTTCGTTTTCCAGTTCCATTGTGAATTTAATTTTGCTGTGGAGAGAATTAAGATGGTCCAGGAATTCGTTTAGTTTCTCCGTTCCATGAGGCCAAATGGCGAAGACATCGTCGACGTAGCGCCACCATACTTTAGGGACAGCCGAAGCTGTGTCGAGTGCCACTTCTTCAAACTTCTCCATAAAAAAGTTGGCTAGTACTGGCGATAACGGACTGCCCATCGCAACTCCCTCCAATTGCTCAAATAGTTCACCCTGAAATGCAAAGTATCCCGTTTTGAGGCAGTGTTCAAAAAGTTTGCAAATGTCTTCCTCATATATCTCCCTGAGCATTGTCATGGAGTCTTCTAGAGGCACATTTGTGAAAAGTGACACGACGTCAAAGCTGACCAGAATATCTCCTTCCTCAGTCTTAACTTTCTTGAGCTTACTTATCAGATCTGTTGAATCCTTAATCCACGATTCAGTTTTACCAGTTTGCATCTGCAGTAATCTTGAGAGGTATTGGGAAAGTTTGTATGTAGGAGCGCCAATAGCGCTGACAATCGGTCTCATTGGGATTTCCTTTTTATGTATTTTTGGGAGACCATACAGGGCAGGAGTTCTAGAGGCTTTTACAAAAAGCTTAGACCAATCCTCTTTCTTGATGCTAGAAGCTTTCACTAGTTCCCTTGTCTTTATGTCAATCTTGTTGGTGGGGTTGTTTTTAATCTTCTTATAGGTGCCTGAATCGCACAAGAGGTCTTCCATCTTCTTTGTGTAGTCTGCCGTATTAATCACGACAGTGGCATTTCCTTTATCGGCTGGCAGAACCAAGATTTCCTCATTGGCGCGTAATTCTTTTAGGGCCATAAACTCTCCTTTCGTGATATTGGGGCGGGGTATTTCAGCCCTTTTCAAAATATGGCAAGTCTCTTGCCGGATGTCCTCTGCTTGCACCTCTGACATTTTGTGTACTTTCATCATTGTATGTAGTGCAGTCTCTACACCACATACGATGGATTCCACAGGTATCTTTTTGGGGGCCACTGCAAAATTCATCCCCTTTGCCAGTACAGAAGTTGCGTCTGGGCTCAACGCAAGGGTCGAAATGTTGATGACAACTTTATTTTGATCGAGTTGTTTTCGATCACCTTTTTTGTCTCGGTTGAGCCTTTCAAACTTTTGTTTCTGTCTCGCATCTGTTGACTGCTTAGATCTTACTGCTTGTTGGTAAGTCATGTTGTCAACTTTTCTCCAGTCTTCTTCGGTAAGGGTTGCACTTAGGTGCAGATGTAGAGCGAAAAGGTCCCGAGATACTCCATCCAGCTCGCCTCGCACATTGTGGATCCTCTCCCTTAATAGTGCAGCCTCCGCTCTTTGGAATACTCTATCTGCTTTCCGGATTCTTATCTTAAATTCACAATGGAACTGGAAAACGAAGATAAAATCCTGCCCTTTCTAGATGTGGAGGTGATGCGGAAACACGATGGTAGCCTAGGGCATACTGTATATAGGAAACCAACCCATACGAATCGGTACTTACACGCTGATTCGCACCACCACCCAGCGCAGAAGAGAGGACTTATCCATACATTGGTGACCCGAGCGACCAGAATATGCGAAGAACATAAAATCGGAGCGGAACTTACGAAGCTGACCGATGCACTGGAGCGTAACGGCTACCCAGCAAGTCAGACAAGGCAAATCATAAGAGCCAAATCTGCACCAAACGAAGACAGAGTTGAACAAGAGTCGAAAGGCTGTGCCTTCCTGCCTTATGTGCACAATGTGACAGACAAAATTGCCAAGCTTTTGAGAAAGGAAAATATCAAGACTGTCTTCGGAACAACAACAAAGATACAGGACTTACTGAGGTCTGCAAAGACTAAGTTTCCTCTGGAAACAGATGGAGTGTATAAACTCAGCTGTTCCGGATGTGACAAGGTCTATGTAGGCCAGACAGAGCGGACTATCTCCAAAAGAATTTCGGAACACTTCAGAGCTTGTAAACTCGGCCACCCTGACAAATCGGCAATTGCCGAGCATTTGATTGACACCGGGCATTACTTTGGATTTGTTCCTGAAATCCTGGGGAGACCGAAAACTTATAGAGCACGGCTGATTACGGAGGCCATTGAAATTCATAAAAATCCCGTAAACATCAATAGAGACGATGGAGCTAAGCTTAATAGTTCTTGGTATCCGGTAATTGACGGATACACCAGAGCTAAACGAAGAAAACCACTTTAAATAAAAAAAATGATACGTTAATGTTAGCTCAGAGGGTTGGAGCTGGCAACACGGTATCACAACCTCATACTTAAGTTCACATTTTAACACAACCTCAAATAAGACATCTGCCCTGATGATGGACACTGCAATGCTGTCCGAAACGTTGGCTAAAGAAGGAGTTAGCGCAACACGGCATAATACCCCAAAAACAAATAACAATAAGAGAGAACGTTGGTTGAAATATGAGATTAACGTCTATTTTGTAACTGAAAAACAAGCAAAACTATACTTACATTATACTTGTCGGAGAATATGGTGTTAGAAATCACGTGAGTTGTTTGCACTGTCATCATATTATCATACCGGCCACCCATCCACAGAATTTTCGTTCTCAATTTTTCCTGCAAACATTGGATATTAACATATGCATTATGACAATCCAAAGTGTTCATTAACCCTTACCACTCATTTGTCGGGTGCCAGCCGACATCACTATTTGTACGCTACAACTCGGTTGTCGGCTGGCGGCCGACAAGAAATGACCTGCGCGCGCGGTGTATTTTCGTGCGCAAAACCTGACACGTGACGTTGTTTCTTGTGATTATTCGATAAAAAAACATTTAAATTCACGCTTCCATAAGATTTTGACTGTTTTCCGTTTTTATTTTACTATAAAATAACCTTTAAATTCACATAACCTAAGATGGCGGGAACTTCGCATGATATGTCATCTGAATACCAAGTGTTTTCGGAAGATGAATCTTATGAAAGTGACAGTGAGTATTTCATTGCCAAACTGGACAAAGGTTCTAAAGACTGTACTGTGTGCAGTAACACAAAGATTCCAGGGGGAAGACGCAAAACAGTGTGGTTTTCTGAGACCTGTTCCAGAAAACCTAGAACTATGCAAAAATATAAGTAGTCCATAATGTTTTCTGTAAACTGTTTTTTATATGAAGAATAAATCATAACGAATGAATTTTTAACAATATTTTTTGTAACTGCCTATCAATAAAGTAATATTTGCCATTATTTAAATTAGAGATGGCTGACTAAAATTTTTGAAAAATAATGGAGTGGTAAGGGTTAAGAGTCCAAACATTATGCAAGTGCATTATATAAGCAAAATAAATACAAAACAATACAAGAACAACACATCAACTCACCAGAGATCAAATGGGAAAATAATTCACCGACTCAAGATATTTTCATATCAGAGGGTTCGGCTCGGTAGAACTCCTAACAGGGCTTATAAATCCTACTGATCCCTCAACATAAATATTTAAAAAATCTTTCGTTATCCTACATTTATTTAAAATGACTTGTCATTTATTATTATTATTTATTATTTTTTTATCATTTTCACAATGTCATTTAATATAATGAAATATTATATGTATCAATATATGTAAACATCAATTTATGTATTAAATGCGTTTGTCTCGACACAGGTTTATCCTAGTGAGACAGACATTGAAAAAAAAACCTGTAAAAAAACTTTATATTGATAATAAAAATAAATAAAAACATCAAACAAAGCAGGCATCTACTCAATATAAATAGAAACTCACTGAGGGGTAGGACCATTCAGGACACTGCCACCTCAGGAGACACAGTCAGTCAGATTTTAGGAGTGGAAAGAAAAAACAGCTATAGGAAATGCAAAATGGATGAAGAGACTCCAATTCACCTGCATATTTCAATTAAATTATTTATTCTTTTTAAAAACATTTGAAAAACGTACAATTTTGTTGCATTTTTAAAGACATTTCATTAACAAAACATTAATAAATAGTATACATACCTAGTAAGAGAAAGAAAACTAAGTGAAAAACAAATATAATAAGATATATTTTGTAAAAAGCAGCTTTTAGACTGGAAATAGTGTCACGCGTACCGTCGGTCGACCAACGACATATCGCTGACAAGCTGGACTGATGGTCCCTGTATGCATATCGAATAGCGCAGCACTAGAGCTCTTCATTAATTCTCCCACATATTACTGATAGCGACCGACGTACGTGTTGCACAATTTCCAGCCTTATAGGAGCGACAACAATTGCCGTTTGAACTCAGCTTCATTGATGCTAAATATGTCCAGGGCCGGCCCTGAGCCAAATGGCGCCTTGCACTAGTAAAAAGCTCAAAGGCGCTGTCAGGTGCTAGATATTATGAATGCCTTGGCTCCTTGGCAAGTCAACTTCACCTGTTGACATGACCAATAGCAAGTTAGTCTTACAGGCCGGGAGATAAAACAGTCTATGCTGTCGGTGATGGAGATAACATCAGGAAATGAATGCTCTCAATTTTTTTATTTTTTTATTTTTTTATTTAAACGCCCATAGGGCTTTTACCTATAATAGGTAATTTTTAGTTATACAGATTACATATAAAAATTTTTTTTTTAAAAATCAGTGTTAACAAAATACAGGTTACATAAAAAAATATCAGAGTTGACAAAATATGTTACATAAAATATAAGAATTTTAAAAATATAGGTATGGATAGAGTAAGTGAGACGAAAAATATAAAATCTGCCAAAATCCACAAAATCAACCATAATTATAATAAGAAAGTATAACAATAGTTTACAAATTAGGTAAAAATAGTTCGCACATACTCCGTTTAAAGTTGGCCAAGTTCAAATTATTGTCAAATACATTTATATTATTTAAGTATTTGTTACCAAGACTGTGTAAACGTTGTATTGGAGAGTGAAGACTATAGTTGGAATGAGATGTGTGTATGTAAAATGTTGATATTTGCCTAGTGTAGGTGTGTGTAGATTTATTAAATGCAGGAGTTCACAACAATCGAATTTAGAGTTCAATAATTTTAATAAAAAGGTTAGGTCGTTTATTTTTCTTCTGTTTTCTAATGTCGGAATATTCAAATGATTCAATAATGACTGGTAATTTATGTGTTCTAAAGGGATGTTAAGTTTAAAATTGACGAAGCGTAGAAATTTTCTTTGAATTCTTTCAACATTACGAATATGTACATTGTAGAAGGGCGACCAAACTATGGAGTTATGTTCTATCAGGCTTCTAACAAGGGATATGTACAATAGTTTTATGATTTGTAAAGATTCAAAGTTTTTAATTGTTCTTAATATAAAACCTAATGTTTTCATACCCTTATTCACAGTTTGTTGAATGTGGGCCGTAAAGTCTAGTTTCTCATCCATTATTATGCCAAGATCTCGCATTTCCTTTACTCTTTCTATATCGGACGTGCAGAGCCAAAGTCATTATGAGATAACAAGATCTCAAGTTTTTACGATGTCCTTAATATTTTTGATAAAACCATTTAGATATCTGTGTCAAAATAAATATGATACTATAATATTATTCCACATCCTTAATGTGCGACTGCTATTTATAGTTAATATTAATGGATTTTCGGCGCCACCATACATTTAAAAACTAATGTTTTTGTTTTGTTCAACACAGTGAAGAGATAAGGGTGATCGCTAATTACTCTCATTGAACATGTGTGAAATTTAATGTATAATTTTGTCCAATAAATAGAGAAGTAACTGGTACAAACAGTCACTTCTCATCCGAGAGTTCTCGGGAAAGTAATACTTGTTTAATTTAATGTTTTCCTACTGCCCCTGCAAAAACTCTCAGATCAAGGTGTCAATGTGTGCCGGTGCCCTATTGAATTTGCAGTATTTGTGCGGGCTTCACTAACTTGGTCCCGTACACTTTCTAAATTTGTTTTTATTGAATAGCCAAAAAATTGTGATGTTTTTTTTCTGGAAAAGGTCAAAATTTTGCATTTTTCTACATTTAAATATAAATTGTTTTGTGAACACCAGTTATTTAGCATGTCTATATTAGATTGAAGAACTTGACAGTCGTTTAAGGAGGTTATTTCTTTATATAATTTAATATCGTCGGCAAATAGCAGTACATTGACATTTTCAAAGCAGTTGACTATGTCATTTATAAAAACAATAAATAAAATTGGGCCAAGATGACTACCTTGCGGTACGCCACTAGTGGCCAAAAATGGTTTAGATAAAAAAGATTTTATTTTAACAAGTAAAGTTCTACCAGATATGTAGCTACTTAACCAGCTTAACATATTTGCTCTGATTCCTATAGCATGAAGTTTTTGGATCAGTACTTTGTGAGACACTTTATCAAAGGCTTTCGAAAAATCAGTATATATACAGTCAACTTATTTATTGTTTTTGTGTTTAATTCGTAGAACTCCATTTAATTTTTTTATAAATTTAATTTAGATTAAATTTGATAATATTATTATTAAGTTCTGCAAGTGTTTTAGTTTTTTATTATTGTGACAGCTGTTTCGGCTTACAAGGCCATTTTCAAAAAGTTTGAAAATGGCCTTGTAAGCCGAAACAGCTGTCACAATAATAAAAAACTAAAACACTTGCAGAACTTAATAATAATATTATCAAATTTAATCTAAATTAAATTTATTAAAAAAAAAAAAAAATAATAATAAAAAAAAAAATATATATAAAAAAAAAAAAAAAAAAAAAAATACAGTCAACTTGTTTATAGAAAAAGACTCCAATATATAGTTTTGAAACAGTAGTAAATTTGTTGTAGTTGATCTACCTCTAATGAAGCCATGTTGTTTGTCATTTATTAACTTTGTTAGTGTGGGATATATTTCTTCCAAAACTAAAGATTCAAAGATTTTGGGTAATACAGATTGTATGCATATTGGTCGATAGTTTGAAATGTCAGTCTCGTCACCTTTTTTAAATATTGAAATAATATAGCTGGATTTCCAGTAGACGGGAAAATATCCAGAGGATAGTAGGTGGTTAAATAAAATGGTTAGTGGTTTAGACAATACGGAGGAGCACTGTTTTAGGAAAATTGGCGGGATGGTGTCCGGGCCTGCAGACTTGTTTATGTCTAAGGAATTTAATTTTTTTTTGCAAGATTCTTCGGTGATGTAGCAGTCTGTTAAATGTGTGGTTTTTTTTAATGTCAATGAAGGAATATTTTCTTCTAGTGTTTCATCATCATAAACATTTTTAAAGAAATCAGAAAAAAGATTTACAATGTCTTGCGTATTGTTGGCGTATTTGTCGTCCATGTGCATTTCTGGAGGATAGTCTGTGCTGTCGTTGTTTATTTTTTTAATAAATTTCCAGAGATTGTTCGAGTTTAAGGCTGTGTTCTCGATAGAATTTATATATGTTTTACAACAGATTTTAGGGAGATCTTTGCATTTTTTCCTACTTTCACTGAAATTTGTATAGTCGATTTTCTTCAGAGTTTTTTGAAATTTTTTATGAAGTATTTTTTTTTGTTGTAGTGAGGCTATTAGTTCTGATGAGAAGTAAGTTGGATATGTATGTTTTTTAGGAGTAAATAGTGGTACATATGATTTGATAGTGGTGGAGAATATTGAATATAGATTTTCTAAGGAATCGTCAGTATTAACGTCAGACAAAAAAGACCAGTCAACATGCGAAAGATGAGAATTTATAGATTCAAAATCTGCTTTTTTGTAGTTGAGAGTTTTTTCAACGGGTTTCGGCTCGACGCCACATATATTTAACTTAATATAAAGAGGGGGGTGATGGTTATCAACAGGTAACAGAGGATCATTACATTTTTCAATGAACAATTTAGGATAATTTGATATTGCTAGATCTAGTAAGCGATCATTTATGTTGTATATAAAGTTATGTTGTAAAAGATTTAAAAAATTTGTCATATCTAAAATCTCACGTGGACGATCCTTTTGACTTTCATTAACAATGAAACCACTATCACTTGTTTTCCATTTTAGGTTAGGGAGGTTGTAATCCCCGAGAATAATAATTTTAGAGTTAGGGTATTTGTAGAGTAGATTTTCAACGTCTTCGCTGTGGCTTCGATAGTTTCCGGCATCAGATAGTGGCGGTGTGTATAAAGTTGCAATTATTATCTTTTCTACAGTGGTATCAATTTGTACAAATAGTTGTTCGAGTGTATTATTTTTTGTTTTGAGTTATGATAGCTGAGTTTTCAAACCATCCACGAATCAGTCTGAAGAAATGTGTAGCAATGTACACATCCCTTCTGACACGTAGATATTCATTCCGAGCACACCCAAGAGAAAGTCAGTAGGATAAAGCCATAGTTAGTAGCCATACTCCCTCACTTAGAGAAATCTCAAAAATTTCTTCTGCACCTTCTGCAACATGAGGGAATACTTATAATACTAGCTGGTATGGGCCCCAAACCATCAACCCACTCTCAAGCCTAGTCCTAACCAAAGCGAATACCCAATATAAGGTTAACTTTATTAAAGAGTCTGGACTACTGTCAAAGAAATACGGTGAAAAATGAGTCTCCTTTTCAATAATAAAGTGATAATAACACTGACCTTCTGTTCCTTGTCCAGCCCACTAGCTGTGACGATCAGCCCTCGCATGGCCACCGTATACACGGGCTGAGGGCCCGGGGGAATCTGCGAGCCCTCCGTGAGGCAGCACGACAGACATCGGGCCCCCACGATGCTGAAACAAGAGATACTCCATTGTAGAGCACAATCGAAAACTAACTATCAAGTTATTACGCAGCGGAGAAAATGGAACATCAAATAATTCTACCTTATAACACACTAGCATATTGGTCTACCATTCAAAATCGAAACATTGCTTGAAATGGCTTTAACCAAGCCAGGCGCTTATTTTCCCCATATCCTTTGCTCCCCACTTCCTTCAATCTCGCAACATATGCCATGATTCATTGGCTCCAGGAGGCTTCCACGGTTGAGTAGTTACAATTCTAGGCTACGAATCTGAAGGTCGCAGATTCAAATCCCGGCGTACACAAGTAAAAATTTTATTTTTGGAAAAACTTGATGACTAAAACCTCAAATTGTAATATTTAATTATTGAAGAATATTAGCGATTTAAACGAAAATTTTAAACAAAAAAATATACGGTCGCATCTAGGAATACTAGTTTTGATCGTATAATGCAGTTGAACATGTCATTGCTTTTTGTTTTTGTTTCTCCTTTCACTAACTTTGTACTAATGTATATTCTTTTATCTTGTTTATTTATATCTTATAATTTTGAGTTATTTCTGTTGAAAGGCGGTGCAATTTCCATAATTTGTGTTTAAAATTGAAGCGGTTAGGTAAACATTTACCAAAAAAGAAATAAAATGACACCAGAAACTGTACTTGGACTCGAAAGAAATAAAAAAGCACACTTACACGGCTTTAGTTTTGTGCAGCTTATTGAATAATTTTCCCTTGAACTCTTGCAGTACAAACACATCGCGCTTCGTCAGATTTGCTTTAGCAGCGCACTGATCCTCCGTGATCCATTCTGCCGCTATACCGCTGGATCTGTGTTGCTCACATTGCTGGAAAGTGAACAAAATAATATTTTTTTTAAATAACTTAGTAAACACCACTTAACACCATGTCAACTGGGTTTCGCTACAACCGTATCTTCTTCAGTAATCTAGAATAATCTAGGTATCTTTGTAGAGTAATCAAAGATCCTGTACGTTAAATGTCCTCACCAAATCACCAAACTTGAAAACATTCAAGGAATAGTTCAACCCATGGAGGAAAGAAGGGAGAGGAGTTGGTAATTTCCTATTTTTTCTTTTTTCAACTTTTTTCACCAACCTGTGGTGACGTAGTATGAAGTGTGGGGGCTATTTAGATTGAAACAAAACTTTTGCAGATGTCACTCCATACTAAAACAATTCAAAATGAAGGCAGAAGAGATCGTCTTACAAAAAAAAAATTGAACTTTGATTAAATAAAATGGAACTTTTGCATCTTTTACCATCTCTGGGGTAAAAATAATCTCGTCGAATTTAATGTTTCAAAGACCCAATCCTGTCTGATTACGTCTAAAAGGGATCCAAATGGTAATCTAGTCTCCTTCAACGGAAGCAATCTTCCGAACAGGCCTTCCATTGATATGCTTGGTGTAACTATAAGTGACCAGCTCAGGTACGGGGGCTCCATCGAAGCCAGAGTAAAGTTGGCCTCTCAGAAGCTGGGCGTCCTGTACAGGGCCCGCAGATACTTTAATGGTACACAACTGCTGACCCTGTACAAATCGCAAGTGCGCCCTACTGTCGAATTTGGCAGCCATCTCTGGTCTGGAGCCCCTAAATACCTGAAAAAAACCCTTGACTCTGTGCAGAAACAGGCGGTCCGTTTGATAGATTCCCCCAATCTTAACAAACGGACTGCAATCTTTGGAGCACAGGCGTTAGGTAGGTATGCTGTCCTTGTTCTATCGGTATTACAATGGAAGATGCTCTGAGGAACTAGCGTCATTGATCCCTTCGGCACCGGTGCGTAGTCGGGATACACGCCAAACGCGCGCCCAACATTTGTACAGGGTTGACATATGTCACAAGAGAACGGGTCGCTTCTACGATTCGTTCTTAAGTTCAACAGCTCGGCTGTGGAACGAACTGCCGGCCTCTGTGTTTCCTCCCTCCTACAACATGGGACTCTTCAAGACCCATGTTCACTCCTTCCTCTCCACAAAAATACCCTCCCCACAGCATCCCCAAAGATGACATAGGCCCTGAGGGAAATTACTTTCTTCAGGGCCTCCTGTGTGTGTTAATATAAAAAAAAATCTCTCCAAATGTAATTAATTGTTTCTTGTAGTAATTAAGTTGAAACGAAGTGTAATTTCCATAATCTGTACTATTAAAAATGCGGCACATGGAAAAGATCAGAATAGATTTTTTTCTTATATCTGTAGCGATGCTACGAGAATTTTCTAGAACACTCGCCAATGCAAAACGCATTGTAGCGAGAACACTCAATTCTAGCGTTCCTACCTACAGTTGTGAAAGTTCTCGTGCACCCGGGCACCTATATAATGAGGCGCGCCGAGAAGCACTTCAGTCTGTCATTAATTAGCAGTTTTACGAGTGAACAACAAGCTAACGCTGCGACTGCTTGCTGCATACTGAAGCGGCCTACATCTGGCAATTGATTATGGACACCTCGGGATCACCTCAGCGCCCTGGCCCCGGCCATCGTTCCTGGCCGGCGCTGACCTCACACACCTAGACCCTGCGACCACTTCGTCGGTCTGCGTTCGGCCCCGCGGCATCGTCGCCGGCCTGCATCTACTGCTCATCTGCGGACAGGTCCATCGCACCTTCGGCTACCTCGTTCACACTGGAGTACCCGGAAGACTTCACCAGTGCTGAACACATCCACGAGTCCGGTCTCCACCAACGCGGTGTCGACTCACTGACCCGCGTCTCGACCACTGTCCGCCGTCATCGCCGTCTACACCTGGTGTCATCCTCATCGGTCCCAGTCATCTCTCAACTGCGCAACTCACTGACTCAGAATAAACGCTGTAACACAACACAATCATCATCTTTCATTGTCTCCTTACCAGATTCCCAAATATCCAAAGGATTTTTCCTTTTTAATCTCCGATTGAACTCCCAATGAGACAGGCCACTAACCTCAACTGCTTCAGAGTAAGACGGTCCCTCATTAGCCAAGTGTGAAGCCAATGGTTCCAGCCCGTTCAGTACCTTATACACCGTGTACTATTTATGTGAGTTGAAGCCAGGGTAGAAAGTCACATAAAAGAAAGGTGAGTTGACGGTATCTGGTGGAGTCGCATATTGAGCGAGTGGCTGTGTTCAACAGCCTTTGCAGTTAGTTAATATGTATGATAAACTCGTTGAATTCCGCTTCATTTTAATACGCAAAAAAATTATAAATAGTACTTTTTATATATGGGAGTGAGCACTTAGGCCACAGGCCCATTGTGCTAACTCCCATTTTACCTCATTCCTTTAACAGTCATCCGGACCCTTTTGCAGTAGTGAGCCAGCTATTCCTGTAATGAGGATGCAAGCCCTGGGTCTGTCTCCCGAGTCATTGTAATAGAGTAGCCCTTGGTTCATGTTTAGTCCTCTGACCTTCCCCCTGTTAAGTCCAAGGGTCTTGGATCAGCGTGACAGCGTGCGTGTCCCGAGTGACTCTCCTGCTGAGCACGGCAGCCGCTGCTGGGCTGCGATGCAAGTTTATTTGAGCGAAATTTAAGTTTTTAGTCATTTGTCTAATCCTTAGGTCACTCACCCTACTTACGCTCCTCGGTGCTGGGACAGCGCACCGTGAAGGTGGCCTTCCTTATTCCGACGTGTGCCGTCATCCCCATTTCCCTCAGCACTTTTACACTGTCCTCGTTCACGCTCATTATCGGGCGATATCTATCTTTCTCCCTAACTGAGTCGTGGACGATCCACTTTTTGTGTTCAGCTGAGGGGTCTGATTTTCCAGCTGTTGCAGCAGCCTCTCGGTGCTTACTGCTCCATTTTCGGGGATCATTGCCTTGACCTTCACATACTTTGGTAGTTTTCAACCCCACCACCTCCAGGTCACAGCCATGTAATTTCCGCAAGGTCGGCACAATCTCCCTCAGCCATTTCTCTGACTCCTTGTCAGAGCAGGTCATTTTCAGGACACCCTTGTGAGTGAAGTACTCACCGAATCTGGGTCTGTACTCTCCTTTTGGGATGTTCAGAATCAGATCGCTCGCCCCTTCACTCACAAGGGCCTCCTGTTTCTTTGTGAACTCCTCCTCCCTGTTCCTATGATATATATAGCCACCATAATTTTGTTAGCGGTGGCTTCCGCATAGGTGGCAGGGGGGGAATTCCTCTAGGCTATTTCTGATCATTTCCCGGTGATAGCTGACAGGTTTTGGCTTCCAGTGAGGTACATTCCAGACCCTGATGAAAGACCACCACTCGAAAAACTTGAAATAGCTTTGGCCCTGTTTGGTGACCAGATCTGAATAGCCAGGTACTTCCCGAACTTCCTCTTCCCATCTCCTTCCCCTCCCCACTACCTTCAGCCTCACAACATACCCCAATTGGCGATGCCATAGTCTCACTGGCTCCAGACGGTTGGGAGCAGTTCGAACTATTGTGCAATTTCACACATTAAAAAAAAATAACAAACTAAAAACTCATTTTGTGCATGCTTACTTAAACCCCCGACTTAAATAGTTGTCTCCATTAGCTATTTAAGTTGAAATCAAGTGTTGTTTTTTAAGAGCCTCTACATGAAGCGGAATTGGAAAACTTTACCATACCAAATCTACAAACTTATCTGCAGACTACAAGAGGATTTACTAGTCTTATAATAAGACATGGAATATGTTGGGAGACATCTTTATATTCATTCAATTGCACTCTGAAATTAGGCTTAGTTTCGCTTTTTACTTCAGCAGCCAAAGTTCACCCTTTTGCCATTTTCACACATGCTGCAATATATTTGTTTATGGCAAAAATCAAAAACATAAAGCTTAAACGATATCATCAAGTTATTTACATTAAAGGCTTGCTGCATCTCAGCATCACAGTCATCTTCGCCATCTACACCTTGGGGTAAAACGAAATACAACTGCACTTCTTCTGTCATCGTGATTCGCGATAAGAGTTTGACGTCTTGTTTACAGATCAATTTAAATAAAAATAAATCACATGTATAACCGACACTGTAGGTTCTCAACACATATTAATAATAAGTTAATAAAAATTTATTTCAGATTAAGAAGAAAAATCAAATAATTTGTCGAATAAACTTCCACATATTTTGAACATTCGCTGATTCGCGTGCTCAGCTGTCACCCGTTTCTTTTCCCACAATATTTTGTTTGAAATCGTCCTATAGACAATGACCAACTGTTTAATTATAATTTTACTGATTTAATTTATATGTCTATGCTTTTCTCTGAGTAGGATCCGATTATGAAAAGAGTGGGTGGTTTAATTATGAAAATACTTGAAACTGTAATTCTACGTATACGCTTGCGAACCGAAGCGCGAGCCGAATCACGAATTATGGGAAAAGAACCGTAGAAAAGCAACCGTAAGCGGCGTTTCGTGCCATTTGCGGTTACTTCGTTCTTTTCCTATAAGTCGCGGTTCAGCACAGCAGTTTGGCTTGCGTGTGCATTAGCATTAGCATTAGCGTTAGCATCAGCGTTGGTATTAAATAACTAACATCATAATTTTTTCTTCTTCGGAATAAACTGAAAAAATAATTTTTAATACTTTTAAAGCTTGACTATCAAGTTTAAAACACGATGTTACACAAAGTTACGATTTACGCATCTTGGTGTTCAACTGAACATAATTCGCTGCGGTACTAGCTTTAAAACAGTATGCTCAAAATATATCTGAGGGTCACTTCATAACACATGCAAAATTTTCCACTTATTGTGGTGGTAGTAGGAAACTTTCAAATATTGTCATGTTATTCGTAAACCAAGAATGTTTGTCTTACTTTTACAAACTAAAAATACTATCAAAGGCTTTCCAAATAACATTCCCAAAAATGAAAACATCTTTCCACATTGAGTATGGAGTTGAAAAAAAAGTTATTTTTTCTAGACTTACAAACACAAAAAAATTATCTTTAAAAAGTCCTTAGGTGCACTATTCTTAACAATTAATCGTAAATAAGTGCCTTCGAGGTGATTTTTTTTCAAAGAAAACGGCGCTATAGAAATCTTTCAATAATTATTATAATATATCGATATTTTTAGTAGAAGCCGATCTTGAGTGCCATCTTTATGGGGAGCAGAGGACCAATCAGCGTTCAGCCAATGGCTGAAAAGAAGAGTCGGGTAGTCGAGTAAAATGGCGAGGATTCTTTTCTGCCGATATTTGACAATTTTCTCCCGCTATATTTTGCATTAATTTTATTTTGAAATGCACAATTAATATTTAAAACCCATTGTTTATGACAATCGCTGTCAAAATAACATCTAGGAAGAGTATAATGTGTAATCTTTTATCGTTAAATAGGTCTTCAACGCAACAAAAATGTCTCTCGTCCTCAAGCTTAGTAAATGCCGCTTATGTCTCAAGCTCGGCGACTTTTACTCAATATTTGCTGTCGATAATTCAATTCAACTATCAAAAATGGCCATGGCTTGTTCCGAAATAAAGGTAAGGACTGTGCGACGCGAACTTAAAGAAATATCAGACAAAACTTCGTACTTTGCTTGCTAAGTGGTTTTTTTTAATCCTGTTTCGATTTTAGATTTACGAAGGCGACGGTTTACCTGAAAAGGTCTGTGGAGAATGCATCGAGAAGCTGAGCTCTGCTTACATTTTTAAACAACAATGCGAGCGTTCAGACGCCGAACTCCGTAAATCCCTACAAAATACATCAGGTACATTAATTTGTTTTTATTTACATGCTGGAATGATGTGTCAACAATTTAAATAACAAAACAACACTTCTTCTGCAAGAAAATATTTCTACATTGTTGCAGTACAGGAATATCATATGCTGCCACTTTGACATATGATTTTTTGGCTTTTTACTGTTTATTATATTTGTTTTTTCTGACTGAGAACTAAATATTGATATTTTCTACATGTAAAAAAAAAGTCATACCAATTAATTCAATTTTAAGTAGTTGAGTGCAATGTATAATGTGGACACTTTGTCTAGCGACGGGAACACGTCGCTTTAACTGTACACAGCCTAGTTTTATTTGTGAATTTTAATTACAGGCGGTGCTGAAATATTGTCATTCGGACGAAGAAACTCTGACTCGGGCTTCTCCAACCGCACCGATGTCTCCACTTCCAAGAGGGAGATGCACGCAACGAGGTCCAAGAGTAAAAAGAGCAATGGACCCTCACCGGAGAGAGCCGCATATCCCAATGCGGGAGGACTCCTCGAGGAGAGTTACAGTATCGATGTTCGAGACCAATTATACGAAGGGGCATCCTCCACCCCCGTACCTTATAACAAACACCTTGGCAAAAATACTTCCGACTCGGGAAGCAATAGTCCAATCATCACAGATCAGACCCGCTTTGAATGCAAGAAATGTAACAAAACCTTCCTTAACATCAAAACACAGAGAGCACACATGAAAAACATACACACAACCTCTGACGAAGAAGAAGAAGAAGACGAAGAGGAGGAAGTTGAAGAAATTATCCCAGATGTAAAGACAACAAATCACGGAGAAACTTCGCAAGACAACAACTCTTCAATAACCAGAGATCAATCAGACTGCCACCTCTGCGGGAAACAGTTTAAATTCAACATCATGCTCAACCGGCATCGTCTTACTTGCCAGGGACCACCGGTCGTACCTCCTCCGGAACCCATCAAAGTGGAGGCTAAGAAAAGGTTCTCAGCCAGCTCTCTAGTCCCCGTATCGTGTTTAAAGTGCCCCGTGTGCGGAAAGGTGTTCAAAAAGCGCCTGTACGTCATGCGCCATCTCACGCGCTCAGTCTGCGGAGAGATCGCCAAAGAATTCCCAGAAGACAAACCGGCGAAGGTGAAAGATGAAAAAATCACATCAAAAGCGGCAAAATCGGCATTTGTATCGGAGTGTTCGATATGCACAGCGCGTTTCTCTTCACACACCTCCATGTTCAAACACTTTCAGCTCTGTATCCGACGTAGAGGCGGGGGTCCCATCAAATGCGTGACTTGCAAGACTACATACGCGCACAAGTCCGGCTTGTATCGGCACATCAAGAAGATGCATTACCCGGACGAAATGGCGGGCAAGGCGAAGAAACGTCCCGCTGGAATGGATTTAGTCGCTCCGAAAGATGAGCCTCTCTCGGAGGCTGATGATAAAACAGAGGATGAAGGGGGGTCGCTGAAGTGCCGTGAGTGTGATAAGACCTTCTCCGACCAGATGCAGCTCGTGATGCACTTGGCAGCGCACATGGCCAACATTAACGAGCCCAAGGGATCTCTCAAAACGAAGTTAGGTTTCGACGGGACAGACTATGAGTGTCTAGAGTGCAGCAAGAAATTCAAGTGAGTTGTATTTTTGGTAATGTTTTAGAGTAGCTGGAATGAAAATGAAAAACACTTCGATTTACTTAATTACACCCGGGGCGATGATAAGAGATGCATTAAAGTTCAATTTTTTGTGAAGTTCAGTTTCGTCCATTTTTGTATTAAGTGTGTTATCAGCTATTCTATGTTTGTTCTAAATTTAAAATAAGATTTATGACGGGTTGTTGCACAGAATTTTAACAGTTCATCAAATTTCAAAGTTAATATTCAAGTTCTGTTATTATCCAAGTACTGTTAAACAACCCACCCATGATAAAATAACAAATCTTGATTTTTAATTTTGAGATTTGATGGATTCTTCAAAACCCATCCGTAAAGAATTTTTGAGCTAGACATTAATTTAATTATGTGGTGGATTGGATGCTTAGACATAAAATAAATAGATTTTGATGATAAATTTAATTTTCCAGATACAAGGGTAACCTGAGGGTTCATTTGAAACAGCACCACAACTACTCCATTGACATCATCCATCGGCTGGAGGAGTCTCTCAGCGAATTCAAATGTGACATGTGCGATAAGGCGTTCCAGTTCGAGAAGTCGCTGACCTACCACAAGAACAGCAAGCACAACAAACTGACGGCGCTGGCCAGTCCGCAGCCCATCCAGTCCGTGGTGGTCCCCATCATCCCCGATCCCAATCTGACCTGCACCGACGTGATAGTATTCACCAAGTGCCCGGCGCGCTGCCTCCACTGTAACGTCATGCTTAACAACCTGATGGAGACCAAGAAACATAATCGCCTGCACATGGACGCCAATGTGAAGCCCAAGAATGAATACACGTGTCCGGCGTGTGAGGTCAAGTTTACAAATACCAAGTATTTCAGGTAACTATTTATACATATATTAATTTATCATGAGACTTCCAATGGCTTCTGTCTAAGGCTGCAGTGTAAACCTTCACACCATCCAGTCACCTTAATGCCTCCCAACACTCCTTGTTCTGCAGGCTTAGAGACGTCTTTAACGTCAGAGCAGAAGATCCTCAGAACATCAAAAATACGGGGAACTGCCCGAAAATTACCTTGAAACTATAATTTATCGTTTTCCGTTTACCAGGGCCTCGATTCTCGACAAAGTCATTCCACTCAAACGAGTGGTTCGACCCACTCGTCGTTCGTATGGAATGACTATTGTCGTATGTAATTATGTACCTTGGACGAAACTCCAGAATAAGATTGTCGACCATGTATGTACTTTCGACGGCGATTGTGAGTGATACCCATCGATACCCAGATAGTTTATTTATGTATTTATTAATAGCCTTTTATTAAAGGGCTTTTGCTTTCATATATGAATCTGCCTCAGTGACAATCTTTTGTATTTGTCAAGTGATAAATTGAAGATGTCCACCGACTTGGTGTAATTATTTCCCTCCATTAGTATTCTGGGCAATGAGGAATACATATGGTAGTTAGTCCCAGAATTTCTGCACTGAAATAAATCCCGACTTCTTGTATTACGTAGTGGAATCCGAAAGCTCATCAATGCAAGCAATTCTGGACTATCAAATGCGTCATTTAGAATTTTATATAGAAATACCAAGTCGAAGAAAATTCTTCTGTCCAACAATTTAAGCGGTGGTTATATGCCAGCGGATTTTCTCAAACTGTCAAAATGTCTTCATTTTTTTGTCGCTAGAGGGCGGTAATTGCACATTAATGAACTTGTGAAAATACAACATCAAATGTGCGTTCGTCGTGTCGCACAGCAATGAACATACGCAATCGGAAATATTAAGTAAAACAAACAACTTAGTAACACGGTATGACTTATTTGCAGAACCTACTATTTTGGTAAAGTATTTAATTTGACATTTTTTTAAAATGTTTTATCATTCACTTGCTGTTGTCAAATCTAATTAGATTTGAAAGGTTTTTGGCTTTACTTTTTAATGCATTTGAGGAAAATTTCCGATACAAAGAAAGTTTGTTTTACACGGTGTTCGGAAACTCGTGGTATAAACGGTATAAAGTCAATTTTGGGTGGAGCTTTCGTTTTCTAGAAAATCGTGGTGGATTTTATTGGAAAATTTCAAAATTTTATATTTGGTAGAATATCTATACATATTAATAATATTGACCTTGAGAAATAAAAGAAAGTTTATTTTTTTATTTATATATTTGTTAAATTATTCTGTGTTATTTAGTACAACAAAACAATAATCTTTTTTCATTCATTTGTTACTTGAAGCATACCTTGTTTGGAGTATTTTTTCCGGCTGACATGGATAAATCATGTATTGATCTACAAAGAGAAAAATAATATTATTATTTGGAACTTTGCAACACAACACATGGATAGAATATCTTTGATTTGACAATGTGTGAATGGTTACATGCTTATTAGTCCAGTCAGTGGGGAGTTTTACCTTGCAAAAGGTTAGGTAGTAGCGATTTTGATATATGTTGTTAAGATTGGGACTCTAAGGAAAAAAAAAAGTTTTCGACCTTGGGAGGGTCGAGCTCGACCCGCCATCTTGGATTGAAGGTGCCAAAATTTGTTTTTTTCAAAATAATTGTGAAGTGGTCGTTTTTACAACCAAATTGATGAAATCAAACTTAAAGACAACTAAATTACCTACATTTTTTGTGAAAAGTTTTTTTTTGTAAGTCCAATAGGTAACGAGTTACAGTGGCGGAAATGTGAATATTTTTCTAAAAAATGATGATATTCCCAACTTTGTAATTTTTTCGGGTTATTCATTACATAATTATAATAATTTTGTTAACTCATTTCCACACCACCATGAGGTAGAGAACATGGCGCATTTTTTTATTGTTGTATCCCCAGTAGGTCTACTCCACAGATATACCAGCGATGGTAGATTTCGAAATTATGTTACATTACTATGAATTATGTTACTATAAATTATGTTACTTAATAACAGTCTTCGTCATCAATGTCATCATCTAACTCATTGCCTGTGATACTGAGATTCTGGGCTTCCATTGACAAAATCTCTTCTTCGTCCTCGACATCGATGTGAACCTCTGGCGAATTTCGGCATGTTTGACCATTACAGCACCCACATACAATAGAACACTTCAATCCAGCTTTCCTGCAGCTACATGCAACGCCGCATCCTTTTTTACAATTGCATGAAATAAATTTTAATAAAGTCTCGGGTGCTGGTTTCCTTGTCATTCTTACTGGAACAAGCCCGTTGGTGTCAGGTTTCCAGCCCCAGTTTTCTGGATTTTTTTGGATTCCATACCATTTTTGGACTTGATGGTACGTTCTAAATGCATGGTACTGTGCAGCGTCGTTCGTTGGTGGCAAAGAGGCAAGATTGAATTTGCTTTTTGTTGTCGACTTTGCGAAACGTTTGTAGCGGACTTCTTCCAAGGTTTCCTTATCCATGTCACCCCCGTACAAAGCAACAAGAAAGCGTTTTCCTGCAACTGCTATGTCTTTTGGTGTTGCATCATGTTGTTTGAAGATTCCTATCATGGCATTGAGTCTTGTGTCGTTTTGCACAAGCGAACAACATTTTGTTTTTCCTTGGTTAAAGAAGGACGATGTTGTATCATAGCCGCTAAAGGCATGGAGAAACAGAATATTCTCATCCGCCTCTTTGTATTTCACACTATTCGCGGAATACAGTCTTTCAAAAGTTTTGCCTCTCCCGGGTTTGCGAAGATATATACTACTTTTGGGTGGTGCTAATGCTGTCAGCAGAACTAGGAGATCAACGTCTTCGCCAATAATGAAAACAGCATCGTACGATGAACACAAGGAAATTGCAGTATTGACAATCAACTCATCAGCATCTTCTTCAGCCTGCTTAACTGTAAAATCATCCTGTATAAATTGCTTTGTAGGCATCGAAATCAGACGGACTATGTTATTTTCATTGGCTAAAAATCGTTCTTGTGAAACTTGAACTGGCATTGTTTCATTGAAAAGAACATCTGCAGACATGTGCTTCTTCAATCGGCGAAGTCTTTCTGCGGTTATCGTATTTTTTCACCATCATCAAGCGGATATCCATCGAAAACAATGACTGCATGTGATCCATAGTGATTTCTTACATAGTGAACGTACTTCTCGCAAATTGACCCAAAATAATCATTCCGATTCCATAGTTCCATATTCCATAATCTTTATGTAAAAGATATCCTCCATCCACAACATTAATTTTGCTACCTTCAAGTTGCACGCCTTCTGGAAGTTGTTCGAAAACACCATAAAATGATGATTTCGTACCTTTGCGCATTCCTTCTTCAGTGAAAAGCGACAAAGGAAATGGGGCGAGTTCGAATTTAAGGAAATCCTTCAATTCTTCGTCGGATTTCTTCACAATACACATTCTCTGGAACAACATTAGCGGGTTGATGGAAATAGTTGTTTCACCGACCTTGATGCTGCTGTTGACTGCTACTAATGGAATAACTTTGTCTTTACGTTTAAATTTTATATATTCAAAAATTTCAGACGTGGTAACCATGTTCGACATCCTCTCGGTACCTATTTCTCTGGATAAATGACAATTAATCTTTTCATCCCCGACAATTCCAGTACTGATAGAAAGAAGTTAATTGATTTCGGGGAAGGGACAATGCTGAGAAAACCAATCCAACAGCTTTTTCAAGTCTTGATCGTCTCGAGTGATACGGGGAGTGACCGAGCATCCAGGCAACGTCCTGTAACCAGGACTCAATCAGTGTTGCCAAGTCAGCTGTAGACTAGGATCCCACTATAACAAATCAACGTCATCGAGCACACGGATGATGCTATATAAGTATATTGTAACGTAGAAATACGTTAAAATGATATTGTGTAATATGTTCGTACAAAATTTATCAAGAAAACTGGAGTTTTACAATTTTTTGTCAAAATTTTCTTCTTTCAACCGCTGTAACTCGTTACTTATTAGACTTTAAAAAAAAACTTTACACAAAAAATGTAGGTAATTTAGTTGTCTTTAAGTTTGCCCTTAACAAATTGGTTGTAAAATCAACCACTTCATAATTATTTTGAAAAAACCAAATTTTGGCACCTTCAATCCAAGATGGCGGATCGAGCTCGACCCCCCCAAGGTCGAAAACTTTTTTTTTTCTTTAGAGTCCCAATCTTAACAACATATGTGAAAATCGCTACTACCTAACCTTTTGCAAGGTGGAGCCCTTTTTTATCCCCCACTGACTGGACTATATACGCAGAAAGGCGATATTATTGTTAATTTCCTTAAAAAGTTTTTTTTGTCTGTTTAATCTAAAGATAAAAAAAAAGGTAATAAACTTGTTTACTCCTTATATTAATACCGCTTACCATGTAAGGACGGAACAGTGAAAAACTTGACTTGTTATCAACCAACCGTCCGGCGTGAGATGGTAATTTTTGGTTTTATTACCAAACACGCCATATGAAAAAACACTTTCACTCTCACAAGTTAGTCAGAGCGCGTAAAGACAATGAATTCTCACACACACTTGCAAAAAGAGGCACCAGTCAACAATCATGACGTTCGTGCTATTCGTTCGGAACAGGAACGCACATTGAATGTTGTATTTTAAGCGTTTCAAAGAATATGACAGTTGAAAATATGCAATGCGACAAATTTACATGAAAAAAGAGAATTTGTGGGTACTTACTGTTTTTGTAGCTTCCTTAGATTATTGCAATGCTTCAAGTGAGTCGGTATTCTACTTTTAGACCCATTAATGAAACATTTGATGGCATTTTCGAAATATATACGCCGTCAAACACGGAGCTTGTAGTTTCACCACCGTCAACGGGGGCTTCTCTCCCGGAATAAGTAAAAAACTGAAATGTGTTGAAAATTTGGTGCAAGATGAAGTATTTATTTAATTGTTAATATCCACAGAATTCATAACGATAATAAGAGGCCGTACTTCTACAGATGTGTGTATTATACAGGGTGTCCGGGGGTAAAGTGCAGTAACTTCGTGGGGGGATTCTACATGATCGTAGGAGTAAAAAAGATAAATAACTTTTTCCGAAATTCCAATTTTTTCTTTTTCATACAAAAAGACATACCTGCTAAAAAGCCATAGTGTAGGTGCAAACTTACCCGATAAATTCGCAAGTGTGAACGTGGCAACGTTGCATATTGTGAGTGGCGCGTATCCATAGAAACCGCATGTGAATTGTAAACAATAACAACACAGAGTTCGCCGTATGTTTTGATATTTTACCAAATTCAAAAAGAGAACTGCACTAAAATCACGTTACACTTTTTATTATAAAAAATATTAATAACTCATTGAACACTTAACTAATTTCATCGCTTTTTACTAATTTAAAATATTTTCAAAATGTCCACCTTCTGCTTGTAGGCAAGTATGTAAACGTACAGTAATATTATTTATAATTCGTACATTGTGGCGTATTTCATCTGCGGCTTCGTGAATACGTAACCGGAGATCTTCGACGTTATTTACTTCTTTGGCGTAAACTCGATAAAACTCGATGTTTAAGGAAAACACGCAACGAATAAAGATGTACTTTTTAGTAAGACTTAAACACTAGATAAAGACACTAAATTAACAAGTTTTTATTTAAATGAGACTTTTAACACTAGATAAATTAAAATTTCAAAGTTGTTTACTCCGCGCGTCAAATTATGTGACATTCAAAGCACAGACGTTTGCTTACTGAATTACAATAGCGGGGGGTGCAGGAAGGGGCGCGGGATGTAGATTTGGCAACGACGAAAAAAATAATGCCGTCTAGGCACGTCGGAGAAATTTTTCGTTATTAGCTTAAAAGTACATCTAAAAGTTGGAATTTCAGAAAAAGTTATTTATCTTTTTTACTCCTACGATCACGTAGAATCACCTCCCGAAGTTACTGCACTTTACCACCGGACACCCTGTATACATATTTTAAATTAAAAATATTGTGTAAAATCATTATTAATGCGGTAATCATAGATCTAAGTTTTAAAAGTGGGTTGTATGGCGTAACAATGTTTTTATTTTTTATGGTGGAATGCCTCCATCAACTACAAAAAAAAATAAGCAGATTGTAAAATAATAGTCCATTATTTGGTAACAAAAATATGAAGTCTGAGAATGACATACGAAAGGTAGTATTAAGGCGATGCACTACGTCGTGTAATGTTTTAAATTGAGCCGCTATCAATAACAACCCTTTAGGTAGATGGCGATATAAATTCCCGCTTAACACCATCCGCCTGTTTTGATTTATGCAAGAAAAAAACATAGCCAAAAAGTGCCTTTTATTTTATTTTGTGGATGTTCAGGCATAAATATTTTTTTTTTTTTTCGATCATTTTATAAATAACTTAATTTGCCACATTATACAATAAAATCATAACCGAAAATGGGTTCGTAAGTAGGAGATTTATAACTTTAAAGCAGTTTTCATAGGCCTTTACATTATTTTTTTCTGGGCTTATAGAAAGACTTATCTAAAAAGTACTCGATTATTTCAAAGGCCAAGTTGTATTCTACTCGCAGTATTTAATTAAAGCATCTGAAACATTTATAGGCGACCAAATTTTCAAACCAAAAACACATGATTTTGCATTACTACGTATGGCATCGCCTTAAGCCGTTTTCCAGCAAATCACCATTCTGCCTTATAACCCACTCTTAGGCATATTCATTTAATTTAAAAGAGAGTTATTTACTATTCATAATTATTTCATGTTCATATTGTAAGACGTTTCCTTCGAAATAATGACCGTGATGCTCCCTCCTTTTGAAAATTTTATTATTTTCATTTTTCGAATTGTCGAATGAAAATGAATTTTGACATGCACAGATAAAACAGTGCTTCTAAACAGTCAGAGAGGCTGGCTATACATTCATGAAATAAAAAGTAGAATCTACAATGTTATTAGCGCAAGCGATTCTGATTTTGTCCTCTTCACAGTTTTCAAAGCATAAAGGTTAAAATCCCACTGCAAAATATTCCAGCACAGATGAGATTAGAGCGCTCACCGGTGTTAAATAGAAGTCTCTTTGGTTGTCGGCTACCTTCCATTCTTGTAATGTGTTCTGCCCAGCGAAGCCGTCCCAGTTTTATAAATCTAGATAAAATGATGAACTCCAAATAACTAACCCGTAAAGACTAATGCTTAATGAGGTTGTAGTTGAGATGATTCACTATTTGATCTGAAAAAACCCTACTTTTTTTACGTTCTTTATTCGATTGCACACAATTAATTTTGAACACTTGTTTTAAAATTATATTTTCAACAGCATTCACATTGCCGAGCACAACGCCAGCACCAACGCAGATTCGCAGCAAGCTTCTGACGGCGAAATAAATGTGATGGATTTTTGTGAGTCCGTCGTGGCGAACATAAAGCAGGAAGGGGGGGGCGGCCACGGCGGATCTACCCTAGGGGTGGGGGGGCAGCAGCTCGTTGTGGCGCTCGGGGGCTTCACTTGCACCCTCTGCAGCAAGAGGCTGGCCTCCGTGGAGCAGTACGAGAGCCACATGGCGTGGCACAGCAAGCGCTCAAGTGCGCAAAAGGAGCAAACACCCAAAGTGATTGTGTGCCCCGTCTGCTCGGAGGTGAGTAACGAGGCAACCCTCTACCATTCCACCCAGCATTTCATTTTATTTCCATATATTCTCTTAGCTCAAGTGTCAAAGGAAACTTCTGAAATTCCACTCACCATTTCATGTCACTTATGTATGTACACGGTATCCAGAAACTCACTCAAGCGGGAAACTGGTAATTCTACATCGATCCACTTAAATCAAACTGCTGTTATGTATTATGTACGTTTGATTGTTTTTGTTTTTCAGTCGTTCCGCTTCGACAGTCACCTGCGTGACCACATGCGGCAGCACGCACTGGCGGCCGTGGAGGACCCCACGCTGCTCAACTGTAAGATCTGCCCACGCACCACTAAGAACCTGCGCGGGTACATCGCGCACATGAACTGGCACAGTTCTGCCTCCAACTTCCGCTGCCCCATCTGCCTCAAGCAGTTCTCTCAGAGGGGGCACCTTACCACCCACTACCGCACCCACGTCAAGAAGAATGAGACGAGACTCAACGACGTCTTCGACCACCAGTCCGGCAAGGTGACAGACTTCCAGTGCCATGTCTGTAAGAAGTACATGCCCACGCTGGTCTCGCTGACCTTCCACGTGCGCTGGCACAGCTCCACGGCTGGACGTGCGGCCATGCGCTACGAATGCAGCAAGTGCAACATCGCGTTCACTAACAAAACGCGTCACATCATGCACATGCGAATTCACGCCGATAGCAACTCCCCCTACAAATGTCACATCTGTGGCAGAGGTTGCAAATCGCCCGCACATCTGACTTCGCACATCAAATCGCACTCGTTTGTCAATCGACTGAAGAAAAATGCTATGTCTGTTCTCTGCCCAGTTTGTGATCAGGTTTACCCGAATCAGTTGAAGTTGCAACGGCACATTCGGCGATCGCATCCAGAGTCCAAGATGGTCAAAAAGAATGATCCCGGAGCCGAGGATCTTCCCATTATTCGCCACATCTGTCGGATCTGCGGAAAGGAGTTCCACACGGAGCACAAGTTGAAAATGCACACCCGAAGGCATAACATGAAGCCTAACTTCTATATCTGCAGCATTTGTGACAAGCGGACCCTCTCTCTCAAGGTGCACAACCTTCACATCAAGGGCCACCTTAACGAGAAATTTAAGGATTGCCCTATTAAGTGTAACTATTGCGAGGAAAGGTTTGTACGCAGAAAAGAACTCCACGTGCACGTTTACAAGGTTCACGATATTCTGGAAAATTACATATCCAAAGTTGACAACAAGAGGAATGTTACTGAGCTCAAGGAATATCAGTGTCACGTTTGTTTCAAGATTTTGGCTCACGAGAGCACTTACCTGAGGCACTTGGACTATCACAATTCCATGCGATGCAACTATTGCTTCAAGTACTTTACCAATAAAACTTTTGCCCAAGCTCATACGATGTACGACTGCGACAGGAAGAAGATGCTCGGAGGAAACGATACATTCGATAAGAAGTTAAAGTGTCCCGTGTGCTACAAGGCATTTGCTGTGTCTGTCAAGCTACATTGCCACATGAAGGTGCAGCACAATTTGCAGCCCACCGAGTCCCGCCTGGAGCAGGACCGCGCCACTGTTTGCGACTTCTGCTTCGTCACGCAGCCCAGCGAGAAGCAGATGCTGCGTCACCGCTCTGTACACCTCCGCTTCAACACCTACTACGGCTGCCACTTCTGCCCCAAAAAGTTCTGCACCATGCCTCTGTTCTTCCGACACAAGAAGACTCACCTCTACCGACACTACACGGAAAACCCCCTCCAGTGCGAGGATTGTCCCGAGACGTTTGTGTATTTCCAAGACTACTCCACCCATCTGCAAGACGTACACGGCAAGGAAGTTAACTGGGTCATCATGCCCAAACCTTCCCCTGTTCAAGAATGTCCCATATGCAAGAAGCGCTTCAGCCATCTGCACAACCACCTCATGTACCATGAGAAGTTCAAGTGCAAGCGCTGCTCTGAGTACTTCCTCTCTGACACAGCCTTCGCCGCCCATCCCTGTCCCGAGGACGATCTCGCGGACCAAGAAGAAGAGACTACCATGACAGGAGTGCCGCTGGCTCTGACTTTCACCAAGCAAGCCAATCGGATTTTAGAACCGTACGAAGAGTGTGACTTTTGCTTCAAGCCGTACACGGTGAATTATACGAAAGGTAAGCATTTTACAACTCACAGGAAGATGGTCAGCTTCGGCTGCCGGTATTGCAACAAGACCTTCACTTCCCACGCGCTCTTCAAACTCCACGCTCCCTCGCACCGGCTGAGGCATTACAAGTCGAACCCCCTGCTTTGCAAGCACTGTGGAGAAAAATTCATCAAGTTTGGCCTGTACATACGTCACTTGAAGGATGTTCACGACGACAAGGAGAGTATGATCCTCCGACCCTCTTACCCGCCCGAGGAATGCAAAGTCTGCAAGAAGACGTTTGAGTGCATCCACCACCATTACCGCTTCCACTCGCAGTTCAGGTGTACCTCGTGCCTTAAGTACATAGTCTCGGAGAAACTGTTCAAGGCTCACATTTGCGGAAATGAGGAAGAGGACCAGACCAAGATATTTGAGTATGATGGAGACATTCAACCCTTGTCCGTTGGGATGTTTGATTATGACACCTTGAGACACCGCTCAATCTACACGAACCCCGCTGACGCATCGTCCGACCAATCCAAAGACTTCTCTCTTGAAGATATCGACATCACTCCCACGGAACTAGATAGTTCCGCATTAAACAGCGTCGATCTGACAAACATGTCATATTCCCCAGACATTACAGATTCTAATCAAGACATGATTGTCTCTATACCTGACCAAGTTTTGTTCGGCAATTATACGCCGAGTAATTCTAACGCATCATTTGAAAACTTTACTCCCGTCATTTCGTCCACCGTTTCGCTGTCATCGAATCCCGCCATTATTACCCCCGAAGAAGAACTGAACGAGAGCAAAGAAGAGGAAGAAGACATTGTCCTGGAACTGGACACGGAGGACAGCGACGAGGACGAAGGAAAAGAATCTACTGAAGAATTAATCAAAATCGTTGACGATTTGGAAAGCAGTTTTACGTTACCAAGTGAGGATGCTAGCCAGGAAAAGGAATAATTAACTTTGTAACTTTTATGTACGATATTGCGTTTTTTGAAGATTTGTTTGTAATGCAGAAAACATTGTCTCGATAGCCATGAACTAATTTTGTATCTAACAAGGCCTGAACATTTTGCAGTGCGAATCGCTTAGTGACAGTTTAGTATTTAACTAGCGTTTATTTATTTATCACAAGTTTTAGTTTGAAATTGGTGTATATGAAGTTTAAATGGAATCTAACTATGGACTCTATGGATCTTAAATACATTTATTTTGATGTTTTTTTTTTATGTTCTCTTAGCCTGTTTTATAAAGGTATTGTTTTTGGGTAGGATCCTGCCTAGTCAAAATGTCAGCATTGAAATCTCGTTCAGAGAAGAGTTCGATACCTAGGCTGCCACTAAATACTAGAATCGACAATGAATATTTGTTGGAGTAACGAGTAATCCACTTCAGTGCTCAAGTTTTCCAATATTCTCAACAACATTATGAAATTTGGCAAAGTTTTTCGAAGGGCTGAAACAGTAATAACTTAACTTTTGATTGCATTTTTTTTTGTTGGTTTAGGAACTGCCTCGTGCGCAAGGAGCCCATTGTGTGGACAGGGCTATATTGAAATATGTACAGTAGAATCAATGTAACCCCTAAGGCGTATTCTGTCAAGAGTATTTCCGCTTTGCAATGAAATCCAAACAAATGGAATATTTCTGAATGTATCCGAAAACTAAAATATGTTTTAAAAAAAAAAATTATTATTAGAAATGAACACATAATTTTTGAAATATTAACAAACTAAAGTTACTGATAATGAAAAAAGGTAAAAACACACATATTTTATTAGACAAATGTATTGTAGACATTATTGCCACCTCCTTTTTTATCGTTACATGTAAAAATAATTCATAATTTTTTTTGCAAATGGCGGTTGCAAATTTTGGTTTCATAGAGGTCTACATTTAAATTTTTCTGTGGTTAACTTTTAGATTTGAATATTAAGCGTGGTGTTTTCTCTTTCTAACAACGTTTAGATTATATTACTCACCATGAGAGTAAGGAAGACACAAGGATTTCTATGAGACCGTATGAGTTGTTCCCAAAAGTGAATTAGCTTGAGGGATTAAAGAGATTCTTGATTGTGCAGTGGTGTACTGTATCATAGGACTACTGCGGGGTAAAAGGGGACTGCGGTAATATGTTCCAAACTGCTATATAGAATATGATACAGAAGCCTGTACATAAACATTTTAATTTCTTACCTACACTGTTCCTAATTTTTGATTTATACCGTGTGAATAATAACCATCATTTGGGCGATAGCCATCTCACTCTGCTGGTCTTAAAAGACACAAGCACCTAAAACTTTGTAAAAATAATTAATGTTGAAGAATTTTGATTTGGTGAAACGATTACTACCCAAAAATATGTATGTATTCATTTTTTATGTATATATTGAGTCCGATCATCGCTGAAATTTAAACAAAACCTAAAATGGATTTATGCATAAATTTTGAAAAAAAATTGGCAATTTATGAACTCGACCGCCGCCATCTTTATTAATATAAGCCATGCTAAAGATACCTGTTTTCGGACTTGGTTGACTTGGCTTTTTGGACGCACTGGGTTTAGCAAATTTTATTTCTGCTAAACCCAGTGCAAGAAGTCTAAAAACAAAATGTCAGTGCAGTTTCTACAGCATTTCCTATATTAATAAAGATGGCGGTGATTGAACTGACGCGAATTTTTTGATAAATAAAAATTAAGTATTAGATTTTTACATTCCCACAACAAGCGAACAAAATCACAATTAGTCACAAAAAAAAACTTTGGATAATTTTTTTACAAACCATAATATTAAATGAGTTTAATTTTTGGATTGGTAGTCAATGTTTTAATTGATTGCATTTAACTCTAATTTCTATGTGTAAAGTTAGTTTGGCTTCTAGACATGTATTTTATAATAATATTATGGGTTTGTTTAGCTATTAAGGGGAGATACTAATTGATAATTAGTTAATTAATATAACTTTGTTTTTCATCAAATTGACTAGGAATGTACTCATAACAACTACATAATTATAAGAGTTCACTGCAAATCAGTGTTATGGGATTTATAAAATTATATTTAAAGGTTAGGCAGCCTGATCTCATCCCCTGTATTGCCAATAACAGGAATTTCATAGAATTATGCAAATGTTTTTTTTTTTCAATTCATTTTCTCTGTTCTCATAATATTGTGTCAAAATTTACATCAAAATGGCATGTCATAACCGAATTATTAAAAAATTATGTTCATTTTTTTTTTTTAAATTTTTTGCAATTGGGATAACCAAAAAATGTGAAATTACTTTGCTCCATGTATCGCAATCAAAAATTAATTGTGTTGGTATTTTTTGTATTCTTATAAATATAGTCTTATAATGATAACACGCGTATCATTGGGGTATTTCAATGACCCCCATGGTGGGGTATCTCAGTTACCCCAATGTTGGGGTGTCTCCTTATTTTTAAATTGTTAACCTTCCCCTATACAAGTGACCCTCCCCATGATGGGGTATTTCAGTGACCCCCATGTGATGATGGGGTATCTCAGTAACCCCCATGGTAATTGAAGTTCTTACGACATGTCAAAAAAAACCTGTTTCCAGCGAGTTATAAAGAATAAGAACCTGAAAGTTTTTGAAAAAGCTATCTGGTCCAGGAGTTTCAACATCAGAATTAGGCATTAGGTACAATATTTACATAATGTTATGTATACATACGCGAGCCGAACTGAACCTCAACTTATGGGAAAAGAACTAAGCAACCACAAATGACACAAAATTCCGCTTGTTGTTTGTTCCTTTACCGTAATTCGAGGCTTGGTTCGCGTTTCGGTTTGCAAATGTACACGTACCATAAAATGAAAAAGCTTGAATCTAACTTAATCTAGCATAAAGTCTGTTTATTTTCCCATGAAAAAAAACTTTTGAAGTGTGGCATTATAAAATTTGTACAGCAAAAAACTGTCATTTTATATGTAACGTCATTTTCATCATGAGCTATGGAAACTTTGTATTATCTGGTTGGTATACTGGTGGCACAAATGCTTGATGTACACAAGTCAAAAAGCTGATAAAAATATGTGTTCCAATCACTGAATAAATAATACACACTAGAAATGTAGATTTGAGTGAAAAACCAATGTCGCCACTGACTCTATTGCACTCGTCTGACATTGTATATTGTTATCCCATTTGATTCACAATGACGATGAAGCACAGTTCTTTATTTGAAATTTAAGCAAACGCAGACTTTTGAATCACATTGCATTTCTTCATATTCTTCTTTCGTACGGTTCCAATCCAGTATTTGAAAAAAATATTTTATCAAACTGGGTTATAAAAAATGAACTGCCAAGAAGAGATGGAAACAAATGGAAGTGTGCTTTGGCCGTGTTAGTGTTCCCGAAATAAGCTCAATTTGACCTTACTTCTTGTGAAATTGAACAACATTTTCAAATATCGAAATTCTTTCTTGAAATATTCAATTACATTGACCTATCCGATGCCTAGAGTTGAAAGGTCTAATTCCCTATAATATTAATAATACGTCCAACTCCAGTAAAATATTGGCAATGTCGATAACTCTTTGTGCTTGTTGACTAACATTCCTTCCAATGGCGGCAAATTGAATTTATTTAGTACTTAGTGGCGGTGTTTTGCACTTTCTAATTTGACCAATATTGATTAAAAAATATGCAAAAATGTCCCAAAATGTAGATTCTGTGTCTGCAGTTTACTAATTAATAATTAAAAGTCATTTTTCAGGATGCCAAAAACGTTGACGCGTTAGTTGGTGAAATATAATATTAGTTTGTTGAATCCTAGCAAATAAAATGTTTTTGGTTACGTGAAAAGTGGATTATATATATATATATATATATATACCACCAAAAATGTAATTATACAAAATTTAAGGTTAATTCAGAAAAGGTGAGTTAGTTTTCCATGCGGGGCATTCTGTTCGTGTCAAAGTCACAAATCTTCGTCAATGTTGATGTACAAAATGTGTTTTAAAATATATTTTATTAAATATGCAGAAATATTTTGTAAAATTTCTCACAATTATTTTATTTTAATCTTTCTAAACCATCAAAGACAGAGTTGATAGCCGCTTTAATATATTTTTTTGTATGATCAAAAAAGCAGTAAGGTCTCGTATGTAGATTACTAAGGTAAAATAAAGAATATATTTCACATAAAATCCATTCAAATGGATGAAAGAAAACTAAGGCGCACAACTCACGCCGCTGGGAGGCGCTAGTGTAGCATGTTGCCATCAGAATGTATGGGAAATATCAGAAGTTGGAGGTATTATTAATATTATAGGGTATTTTCTTATAGAAATTTGCGACATCTGTTGTCTTTCACATAGACACTTCTATCATTTCATATCATAACCGCTTTGTGAAGAAAATAATTCTTCATTTTAAATTAGAATTTTAAGAATTTCGGGGCCCATTAAAATAAATTGTTTTTCTAACCGAACAGAACAAATAAATAAATCAAAATTATTGTCACAAAATATTGCTACTTATTGTATAGTAGCAAAAATCTTTGATGTCCAAGTATTATTATCAAACATGTTTTGTATGAATGAAAATTTAAGGTGTTATTTCACCACCTCCGAGTAACTTTAGTGATTGGATTAACATGGCGGTAAAAACAGGAATTTAATTGTCAGGTAGGGTTATTCTGCGGTGGTAAAATAGATAATTTACAATAATTGAAGAATAATTTTCTTGTGGAATAATTTTTAATGTACTTTATGTAAATTTGAATGTATTATTATCCGTGAACAGAGAAAATGGTTGCAAAACTGTACAGACATTATTTAATCTGAAAGCGTCTGAAATCTCAGAATCGCAAACGTTTTTGGAAATGGTTTTCAAAATGCAGTGAAATCTTGATCAATCATATTGAGATTGAATACACTACTTTCATTAAGTCCCACCGTTTTCATTTTATACCAAACAATGGCTTTATAGATAATGAAAACAAGGGAGAAGAAGCATGCCAACTGTCGCCGATCTACAATCAAACTGCACGGGCTATGAAAGTTATGCGTTTGGTGTATACAAAGGTGGTCGCTGTGAGTAGATGCGATTTGCAGTATTACGGGTGAATGATGTTGGCGACACTTATGTGCATGGTTTCACGCTAATAATGGTTACCAGACCGTCTCCCTTGATTCTATTACTTATGGAAGACATCAATGAATAAATCAACTATGTACAAAATTGTTGACAGCCGTGTCGTAATTGTCTATATTTTCGATTTTACATTCATATTAAAATATATATGTATATTGACACACTTAACGCGTGTGAAACAATTGTCCCATTCGAGAAAATGGATTTTGTTTTTAATAGCATATCTTTGAAAATAACACATGTTTTAGTAATTTTTTTTACATACAACACCCCAAAACATAAAATTGTTTGAAATTAAAGCCTACTTTTGTAATACGATTTCATAAACTGAAGTTTAAGTCAGTGTTAAGCTATTTAGTGATGTTTTATGTGTAATAAATGTATGTATAATATTACAAAGTTTTCACACAAATCGTTACAAAAAAATAACAAAAACTTTTGCATCTCACATCGTTAAGCGTAAGGATGTGTATTACCTGTTCTACGGGTTTAATATAGCATCCTTTTGATAAAATATTCCTCCACACGAAAGTCAAGAAGTTGAAGATGAGAAAGACTTTTTTCACATTTTTAAATACATATAGTTGGAACCCTTATTGATATAAAATTATCACAAATTTCTCGCCATTCAAGTAGGACCGATGTAAAGGGTGGAACTAACCTTCCCTTAGCAAGTGTGTTAAGATTTTTTTTATTTAATCCATTTCTCTGGACTTTATAGTGTTTTTTGTTGATGGGATACATAAATATGTCTTTACAATAGCGTAAGGAACACGAATACTATTTAACAACTTTAATGTCAGCAATATACACTAAGGACGGGTTATTTCACAAAATTTTAACAATTCGTCAAAATTCAATGTTGATTTTCAAGTTTTATGAAAGTCCTATTCAAGTTCCGTTATTATATCATTATGGGCGACTTGCTTTACAGAACTGAAATAATAACAACACTTGAATGGAACTAAAAATTTACTTTCTGAATCAACCCGTCCTTAGAAAACTGTGTGTATTCAATTTCAATAATAATAATTTTTAGAATTGAACATTTTTCCATTGATGAGAATGCTTGGAGGAAAAACCAAAACTTCTTAAATTCTATTTTTGTTATTTTATCTTGTAATTTACTTTTCGTATTGTTTATTTCACAAATGATTGGTCAGCGATTTTACTGTACAATCATCCCAACAATAGAATATGTTTTCGTTCACCAGGCAGAATAATAAGTTATCATAAATTATAATTATAGTCAATGTTGGAAGATAAATGACATAATAAATATGCATTTTGCAGCATTGAAAATAACTTTTGTTTTATTTTTTATCACCACATCTCCCTTTTGTGAAAGCTATTTTGGGCACCTCTCATTTAAATACTGGTAAAACAGACTTGTTAAAATTCTTACTTGGTTGAGAAATGATACACATCTAAAAGCCGAAAATCCAAGCAATTTGACGGCCTCCGTGATCGAGCGGTAAGGCTCTCGTCTAGCAATCTGAAGATCGCGGGTTCAAATCCCGGCGTGTGCAAGTAAATTTTATTTGATAAATTTGTGTTAATTCACAAATTTATTCATTTCAAATAATTAAATATAGTATACTTGCGGCACATTCCAGAGTAGAGGATACTCTCCCTATCGACCTAGTGTAAGACACCATTGAGAATTGAAAAATTGATTGAAATGGATTTTGCCGTGTTTGATGACTAGATCTGAATAGCCAGGTACTCCCCCACCCTCACTACCTTCAGCCTCACAACATACCCTAATTGGGGATGACATAGTCTCACTGGCTCCAGACGGTTGAGAGCAGTTGGGACTCTTGTGCGGTATTCAGATAAAAAAGTAAAGGAAACTGAAATCATCATCCAATCACAGTTCAGAGTGATTGTACTTGAAGATCTGAAGTGTTTGATGAATCCAATACCAGAATTGCAGCAATGATAAAACTCAAAAGATTACTAAAAAAATGTTGAAATTATCTCTTTTAAATAATGCACTAATACTTGACCAGTAATTATAAAAAAATAATCACGTAATTAAGAATACTAATTTTGGTTGTTGATCTGTCTATCTGTAACTCCGATTCAATGAACTTGGATTTGCTTTGAATCAGTCAATAAAGTTTCGTAATTTTCAACAATGCTTGTTTGTAGAATTCAAACAAACGGTTAAGTACATAACTAATACATAGTATTTTTAACGGGTTTGTCGAGAATTCAGACTATCCTGTGATTTTTAACGGGTCTGCACAAGTTTGCAATATACATGAGTAATTTTGCTGAAATCCGATACATCAGTAAAAATGAAAAAGGTCGTAGTTTTTTGAAAAGTTATTAAGCAAATTGGGTTGGCAGAGGATGGACCGCAACATAAGTGTCTTAGCACGCATTCTTTGCTTCGCTCAAATTCACATATTATACTCTTGCGTTATTCTGATTCACGATTCTTGACATGACACGGCTCAAGTTATTTGATAGTACTATTCACTGTTGTGCAGTGACGGTTCTTCCCTTAGGTCAATTGGTGTTTGACCCCTAAAAATTATAAGACAATAATAATAATAAATTATCTGCATCAAAACAACTGGCCTTATTCTTAATTTATTTGAAATGTACAGCGAAACAGCTGCGAACGGCGGCAGCGAGCGACGAGCAGTGTCATCTGTTGTCTCTAATAGAAGCTTTCATTCACAAGTCCACACGATTCAGTGGGTCAACTTAAAGAATGTCCCCTTTGGCATCTTCTGTCCCTATGCGCGTCATGGAATAAACGAGATGGCACTATGTCTTTAGTCGAAGTAAAAATTAGGTATCGAAGAAAGCTTAGGGACGCTTAGATCATGGCCGTGAGGGAGACAGTATGATGAATATTATATATTTCAAAGAGATGGTGACATAAACATATGTCGGTTTTTCATTTTACACGCTTGTTGTGTGTGGAACATTGGTTGTTTTTCAATTGCTTCGCACGCAGTATCTTTTTTGGATACTTTGGATGGGCGTTTCTAACTCTTATTTTATTTACTTTAATGTTGTGCAAAACTACATAAACGTAAAATAACTAATAAAACGTAATCTCTTAAAAATAATTTGCCATAAGTATATAGATTGTGTAGTTATTTCCAATTTACTATATTAACATAATATGTATTTGAAGTCGCAGACCATAGATAGACCAATCACTCGCAGACTTACAAATTGATATTGTTGTGTATAAAGCTTCGGGCTTTTAGACACAGATGGCAGTGCTCTTAGTTTTAGCCTCCGACGACAGAGGGCGTCTCAGCTTCAGGTTAGGTTTCATTTGGAATCCCTCTGGCAGATCGAATCTAGCTAGTTCAGAGAAAGGTTGACCAACGCGGTTATATTGTACACGCGATATTCTAAATAAACCAGTTAATAACAAGTAACCTACTAATTACTGAAAGAGGTATCTTCCATCCAAGGAGTGTTGGAAGTCTGTGGCAAGAAGTCCACGGCTGACTACCCTGAAGGGTAGAACATCACAGCTGGCGCAGTCGAAGGATAACTGGAGAATTTTTTTTTTTGTTGTCACACGGCAGCAAAATTTTGTCAACCGGGAACGTGAGGGCTAAGTCACGGGGTGACTTCCAATTGTGTTTTCCTTCGTGGAGAAGGGAGACAAGATCGACGATTTCTGTTCTAGGAATTAAGAGGCAATTTACCAGAGGACCATTTTAACAAAGGAAAATAATCCATTGCCAAGGCGAGCGGTGGAGCTAATTTGGAACAATAAAACATTGCCAGGACGTGCGGTGTTTGCAGCATCTATCTATTGCCAAGGCGAGCGGTGGATAATAACAACTTTTGAAGGAATTTCTGGAAGATTGGCGGCGGAGAGAAGAGTTCCTGAGTTAAGTAGTTGTTTTTTTTGTTGGAGGTTATTGTTCCGGGTTTTGTTTTTTTTTCTTGTGTGTTTTTATTGTGGTCTGTGCTTCGTGTAGATATGGAATCGGGAAGAATTCCGAGTTTTAATCATCTCGAGGGAGATTGGTTCGTGTTTAAGCTTCGTCTAGAACAGTTTTTCGTTATAAATGATGAGATTAACGCGGATAAAAAAAGGGCGTTTCTGTTAAATCTTTTGGAGCCGGATACACTCTCTTTGTTGATAAATTTGTGTTTTCCACTTAGAGTTACGGACGTTTCATTTGAAAAATTATGGGCACTTCTTGAAAAACATTGTAGTAAAAAGCGTTCAGTATTTAAAGAACGCGAAGTATTTTTTTCAGCAAGACAAGAGGCGGGCGAATCCATTAAAGATTTTGGGGTTAGATTACGGTCTTTGTCAACTTATTGTGAGTTTGAAGCTAGGTTGGAGAAAAATTTAGTAGATATGTTTGCCATTGGATTATTACCGGGTCGCATTAAAGACAAGATTTACTTGGAAGGGCTGAAATTGTCACTTAGCGAACTAGAGGAAATAGCTAATTGTATGTCAGTTTTAGACGTTCCAAATAATTCAGTTAAATCAGAGGTTAACATCATCAGTAAGAATACTAGCAGTAGGCATTTTTCTAAGGGCAATAAACAAAAGTTTGCCGCGAGTTCATCTGTAAACAAACCGACGTATACAGTACCATCGGGTGCGAAAACCCAGTGCCGAATTTGCAAGAAAACGGGTCATTGTACTAATTCATGCAAATTTCGCAATGCGAGATGCTACAAATGCAATGAAGTAGGTCATCTGCAAAAATATTGTGTGAATAATAACTTTTCAAATAGTGTAAATCCAATTGTTGAGGATTTTTGTTGTAATAATCATGTGATAGCTTCAATAAAACCGTTCACAGCAGACATTATAATTAACGACAAGCATTTTAGAGCGATGGTCGATTCGGGATCTTCGTTAAGTGTAATGCAGGAAGAAATCTTTAAGCGTCATTTTGGTTCATTAAAATTATTGGCGGATAACCGTATCATTACTGGGTACGCAGGGAATCCTTTGAAAGTTATTGGCAAAGTTATTTTTGACGTGAAGTTCAAAAATAAAAACAATAATGTTACATTTATAATTGTTGCGGGAGGTTCAGATCTAATTGTAGGTAGAGATTTCATGGATATTTTTGGGTTAGAAATCGCTTCAGTACAAAATACAATTAATTCGGTGGACCCTGAAGAGGAATATAAGGATTATTTATCGCGTTTGCCGTTGGAAAACTCAGAGGAAAAATCGGAAGACGATCTAGGTTCCGATTTCATAGGCTATATAGAAAAGTGTGAACACTTAGATGTAAAGCGTATAGTCGCAGCGACAGGTTCAGACCCAGAAATTCAAGGAATTTTAGGGCATCTTCGTAGAGGGTGGCCCAAGTGGGTAAATCGCGATAGTTTTTTATGGAAATTCTGGATGAAAAGGAATGAATTATCTATTGAAAATGATTGTTTGTTTTGGCAACATAGAATTATAATTCCAAGTTCGCTTCAGAATATAGTTCTAGATTTGTTACACAGATCGCATTTGGGCATTGTAAAAATGAAGGGATTAGCCAAAGGTTATTTTTGGTGGCCGTCAATGAACAAGGACTTAGAGAAAATCGTTCAAAGTTGCAAAGATTGTGCAGCAGTTAGGCCGTTACCACCTAAGAGTCATTTATCAGTCTGGCCTAATTCAGGATCAGCATGGAAGAGGCTGCATCTGGATTATTGTGGGCCAATTTCGGGGAAAATGTTTTTAGTTATTTGCGACGCTTTCTCAAAATGGGTAGATTGCGTGGAAATACCGAAAGCAGACTCAAGTCATACGATTAATGAGTTGAAGAGAATTTTTTCAAATTTTGGGTACCCGGACTGTATTGTAACTGATAATGGAACCGTTTTTACTAGTCAGGAGTTCAAAGATTTCTTAGAGTATAATAATATTGAGTTTTTAACAACGCCAGTGCGTCATCCCCAAAGCAATGGGCAGGCAGAAAACTCGGTAAAAACAGTGAAGAATTTTTTAAAGAAAATTCTTGTTAATAACGTATTTAAGTCAAATTATAGAGATAGATTATATGAATTTTTAAGTGATTATAGAAATATTCCACATTCCACAACTGGAATTGAACCCTCAGTGCTAATGTTTGGTAGGAGATTAAAATCAACCTTTAGTAGCCTTTTACCTAAAAGTTTTGAAGGAAACGTAGCAACCTCGACAGAGAATTTAGCGAATGCGAATATTATTAAAGGTCAAGAAAATCAGTTTAGGAATTTCGGGGGGGTTGTTTGTAGAAGTTTTCAGATAGGTCAGAAGTGTTTAGCGAGAGACTTCAGACAAGTGAATAAATGTTCTTGGGCAAAAGGAATTGTTGAAAAAAGACTGGGAAAAAAACTGTATATTATTAAAATTGTGGGGACACAGATGTCGTGGAAAAGGCATATTGATCAACTGAGAGGATGTCCGCAGCATAGAGAGGAAGAGGCAGAGAGTGAACCTTTCGCGTCTGATATGACGAAATGCTGGGCAGATGAGGTTGACACGTCACTCCTTTTGAGAGATTTTAACCGGTGTTCTCTTGATTTCAGCTCTCCAGGGAGAAACAGAAGCCCACCACAAAATGAACCAGCACCATGGGCGGGACGACTTCGTCCCAGACGTCTTTGAAATGACCTCCAGGGAAAGAATCAGCTACTTATAGAGTCAACATCTTTTTGGAGTAGAGTCAGTGCTTAATGAATTATTTAATTTTGTGTGTAATGATATATTTTCAAATATTTAGTTCTTGATTTTAATAATATTGATTTTAGTGACATCTGTTTGCGATTGTATAGATTCGTGATTTTAAAAATAATACTGTAACAATGAAATATCGTAGACAGGTTTCTAGTTAACAGGGGGAAGATGTTGTGTATAAAGCTTCGGGCTTTTAGACACAGATGGCAGTGCTCTTAGTTTTAGCCTCCGACGACAGAGGGCGTCTCAGCTTCAGGTTAGGTTTCATTTGGAATCCCTCTGGCAGATCGAATCTAGCTAGTTCAGAGAAAGGTTGACCAACGCGGTTATATTGTACACGCGATATTCTAAATAAACCAGTTAATAACAAGTAACCTACTAATTACTGAAAGAGGTATCTTCCATCCAAGGAGTGTTGGAAGTCTGTGGCAAGAAGTCCACGGCTGACTACCCTGAAGGGTAGAACATCACAGATATAGATAATAATGTATGAGCATTTTTCACAATATCAAATAAAGATTAGACATTTTTTTCAAATGACTACCACGCCTGGATACCTAGAGCCGCCTCTGCTTTTGTGTCATACATTCTTCAAACAGTCCGTTCATCCTATCTGCATGTCCAAAACTACGAAGCATCCCTTTCTCTTATTCATTTTTTAGTGGTTGATTGTATACCATAAAAAATATACTGTTGTCAGTGTAAGTTATTTTTTAAATTTTCATATTAACCCTCCTCCGAGGAGGGGGTAATACACTTTCCCCAAATGAGAGTTATTTGCCTGATATCTAAGTTGTTTTGTACATCACATACTCTATAATTTAGGTAAACGTAATGGGTACGTTTAAAAAAATATTACTATTTTTAAAGATATTAAATTATATCTATCAAAAGTCTGACGAAATTTACTCTCCTCCCACTATTAAACGAACCGTGAATGCGGTCGTAAAAGTTGATTTTACTGGAAAAGGTTACAATAATGTGTATTTTAGTTACACTCTATTTTAACTCTATCTTACCATTTTTTTTTTGTTTTTTTTTTCCATTATTTCTGGCTTTCACCCTTCAAGGGTGTTCTTGGCCATCATTTAAAATTATTGAGAAATGAAAGGTGAATTTAAATATTAATTTTATTTAAATTGGCAAATTTCAAAATTATAATGAAAATTGGAGTCGAGTTCAGACTTAGAAGAGATGAGATGTTGAATGGAGGGGAGGCAATTTTAAATAAGGCTTGATAGAAGAGAGGATATTTGTTTAGAGAGGGACAACCAAAAAATATGTGATCTAAAGTTCCCACTTCTAGACCACAGAATGTACAATCTGGGGAGTCAACGACGTGAATTTTAAAAAGATGGGAAGGAATGGAACAATGTCCGATCCTCATTGGAATGAGTGAAGAAATTTCTTTTTTGGAAAAATGAGGGAATTGCTGAAACCACGGTTTTGATGGAATAGTCCTTTGTATTGAGGCATAGCAGGCTCCCTTGGATTGGCTAGCAATGTGCCAATACTCCGACCAAACATTGCGGGATCTATCTTTGATGATGGAAAAAATGTCAGATAGGGGAATGTGGTTTACGAGGGTAACAACAGGGTTGGACGCTCCTTGTTTTGCCAAGGCATCCGCAATATCATTACACATGATACCAAATCTTACCATTTACATTACTTAATAATTGGCTGTTGGGCAAAGATGGGCAACGTCCGGTTAAAACGGTAGGTAGTAACTAATATCTGAATTTTACTGGAAAGTCGCTCCGCGATATATGGGGGACCCTAATGATCCCCTTCAGTTTGTACGTGATATAAATGGGTAGGTCCTTTTTTTTTCATGTGTTTTACCAATAGCTTTTCCTTCTACGTAACATGTACCAGTAGTGCGACAATAAGTAAATGGAGTACCTACTCTCCAGTATTATTATTGTAAAGCTACCCATCATTATTATAGGAGATTATCCACTGATCTCTATCAGAAGAATACACAAAGTATTATACAAAAGGAAGCAGTCCATTACAAAGTGACTTAGTCAGTAGTCGTCACAATTTGGTGTAGTTGATAGATCACCAGTGATTTTTACCTTCAGGTTCGTAAAGGTTAACTCCACACAGAAGGCCCGGAGAGAAATAATATTTTTCAGGGCATATACCATCTTTGAGGAGCGTCTTTTCAAGGAAAGGAAGGAGCGAATCTGGGTCTTGAAGAGATCTATATTACAGGGCGGAGAAAGCATTGAGGCCAGATAATCGATATAAAATAAAAGTATATTTGAAAATAATAATATTTATTACAAGCTAGATTAGATGAGTGCTATTTTCTGCGGGTTTTGACGACAGTCCAGCCGGGATCTGGGTCCTCTTCCATCGGCTCATCAGGCATCTCCTCGTCGTCATCATCATCATCCTCCACCAGTTCGCCGGGCTGGATCTGCGGAAAACATTATTACACTCAATTCTTTTTTTGCACCATTTTGAAACAACAGTTAAGGCAATGCATTCATTGATTCTTCCACAGGGACGCAATTATCTTTGCGACATCTTTGCAGACGTTTGTGCCTACACAGGTACACGTTGCCGATTGTTTGTAAACTCGTCGGTGATGCCGGCTTCCCGCGACCAGCCAGTCGAAGTCTTACCATTCACGTCGTCGAGACTTTAAACATTGCGGAGCAATTCATAAATACGATAATCTGGAAAAAATAACAATGTGTGCAACGCGCGTGATTTAGATCAATGCTAGGAACCAGACAGTCAAAACAAACTACTACAGCTACAAAACTAGTTTTTATGTTTCCAGAGGTGGTGGCGATGCTGGTCTCGTGATTTTGTGACTGTGCGTGACAAGTTGTTTGTGACATGAGTACACAACATCATTATCGGATACTTGCGTATGCAATGTAAATAAAAAATAACACTTGATTTCAACTTAATTACTACTGGAAACAACTATGTAAGTTAGAGGACATGTAAAGCATGTGCAAAATAGGTTCTTAGATTGGGTTACTTAAATAATTTATGCATATTTCCCACAGACATAGGAATTAATAGACGAGAAGATAATGGTGAGGGGTAAAATCAACTGTTGAAGAACGAAGGGGGTGAAGCTGACTGTGATTCGTCAATAAATCAATCTGACAGTAAATAGGCATCTCGCATTATAATATCACCATTTACTTCTTAAAAGTAAAATCTGCTTTTGAATGAATAGACATTTTTACATGGGAGCGCAAATTACTCGCCACGTTATGAACAAATTTGCGAAGTCCAAATTCGGCAAAAAAATTCGGTTCTATTTTCAGAGTCGAATATTTCGTTTAAGTATTTAGTTAAGACACTTTTATAAATGTTCATAATTTACTTCCCAGCAACCAACCAGCTTTGTGTTTCGCGTCCAGACGTTTCTCGATGTGATAGTATATTATGTTTCTACAACTGATCCATATTATACGATGTGAATATGCTTAAAATAATGCTTATATATGGAATGTAATACGACAATTGGGTTTATTCTCTTTTTCACATCTATTTTTACAAGTTTTCATAGCACAAGTCAACATTTTGCCGTGTTATTTCGTAAAATGAACCGATGATGCCTCGACCATAGTTCGCACAAGAATGATGACGTCACGTTTTCAAATTTCACTTGAGGCCATACGCGAGCACAGCCGACTCCAATGGAACCGGTATGGGGAGTGGGGATAATACGCTTTTAATCACTTAGGGCAGGTCTACTAATATTCATATGTCTATATTTCCCAACCCTCACACTTAACATTGATTGGGAAAAAAAAATCTTCTTTTTTTAAGATATATGCATAACTAAAGACATGTGAGTATTCTAATAGAGAAATCGTCATGAGGTTGACCTGTAATATTTATGCTTAACGTGACGAAACTTTATTGCAACTTTTACCATCTCCCCTGACGTAAATAGTTGTGTCTTGTAGTAATAAGTTTGAAACAAAAGGTTGTGTTTTAAAAATTTTGCATTTTAAGAGTGCTACGAAATTCAGCAACTTTACTAATAGTTTTTGCAAGGTATCAGGATCTGGCAACAGTGTATAAAGTTACACCACTGGAGTAACATTATTATACTGTTACAGATCTACAAACTTATTTGTTCAATAATTAAACGGTAGTTGTAAGTCATATTATAGCGGTATTTTGTATATACCCACTCCGTCATAAAAATATGTATAGTTTTAAGTTTCTAGTTAAAAGTCAAAAAAAGAACTTGAAAAAATCTTTGACAGAACTTGAAAATGAACATTAAAATTTGATGAATTGTTCAAATTCTCCAAAAAAAACCCGACCTTTGTTGTAAATCACTAGACATTAATCTTAGTTATAAACCATTAGCATAAGCCACAAGTAATAAGTTATAAGTCTAAGTCATAGGAATACATTAAATGTATAAAATAAGTTGTTAAGCGTCGTTGAGGTGATTTTCTCACAAAAACGGCGCTATACAAGCAATCCAATCATTATTATTATTAAAAACCGAATCAAAGAACGTACCGGTAAAATATTCTGCGCTTGCGGTAAACAGAGCCACAGCTTGCATTTAGGAAGGTTAGCCACTTCCGTCAACATCTGCTCGTGATTGTTGGCACGACATAGCTGTATGAATCGCACTATTATGTTTCCCAATTCTGAAAATAAAGATAACAAACATCTGTTTTCATTAGTCTGATTGACATAAAACACAAAACTTAATTTGTTTCTATCGTGGTTTTACCTTGTGGAGATTCGTCTTCGCAAATTGTATTGAACTGTTCATCCATTATATCTTCCAAAAGATACGCCACTTCTCCGTGATCAACATTCTCCCGGTTGCAGCAGTATTGAGCTATGTAATCAACCATCTGTAGTGCCGTCTATTGAATGAGAAACAATAAAAAATATTTAAAACTTTAAAAGTATAAGCTGTAATGTTACGTTATTGTTCATTGACAACATTGAATCGCACGTTTCAGAAATCTTAACTCACATTTTTAGCGTTGTGACCGCCCATTCCTTGGTCGACGGCTAATTGTAAAGCTGTCCAGTTATTGAATAAGGCTTCCACAGCTCCTCTAAATAAATCATAATAGGGCGGAGCAGACATATCTATTTAATTGTTTAACACAATATTATTATGTTAAAAGAACAACTTTTGACAGCATAGGTTATGTTTTGTTCGTTCGCCATGTGACATTTCGTTTATCTATGCAAAATTTAACACACGACATAAAATAGAGATGGATAAAAAGGAATGTACCAGATTTTTTTAAATTTTATGATGTTTCGAAATAATCAATAAAAACCGCTAATAGCGATCTATCTATCGCTATCTTTAAAAAACTGTCAGTTCATTATCTACACTCTATAGCGCGGCCTAAATTAATAAAGATGTCGGTGCTAAAGGGTAAACGTATTTTTTTAAAAGCGTAATTTTATTCGACCACCACGAATCAAAACTTTTAGGAATTTAATTGAAGTTTGCGATTGCAGTAGCATTTGAAATTATTTCTTTCGTGATTCACGTACTACCAAAATAAAATTAATATCAATGGAGTAAACATCTGAAACCGAATGCTTTTTAGAAAGAGAAAACTAATAGAAAGCAATAATATTGATTTTATTTTATTATGTAGTCATAATGAATAAAGTTTTCTAGCTTGGTAAAATAATACAACCAGATGCAATAAGTATTTAAAAAAAATAATTATAATATTATCATTGTCTTCAAACAAGTGGCAGTGTTGCTAGATGAATGGTTTTTGAGTAATTTATAACTGATTTTTTTTAAATGATGTCGTTCTAGACATATTTTTTGTATATATGGCATCAATATTAGTGGAAATACCAAAGACCTAAAAATCTTTGGACGGAGCAATTGGAGAACAATTTGAAGCTGCGTGGTGAGGGGGAAGATGTATGAAAAATGTTAAATACACTTAATTTTAGAGGACGTACCGCATTCTTTGTCTCATCAAATACTCCCAAAAAGTCATAAGCCGCTATAACTGCATTTACAACACAAAATTAAAATAATCCTAGTTTATAATGAACCACATTGAATACATATCAGTTCAAAAGTTAGTCATACAAGATGGCTAACAGACAATTGATTTGGCGTCAATGCAATTCATACAAAATCGCACTAATACTCCACGCTTTTTAGGTCCATGGGAAATAAAAGAGTAAAATACCATTAACACCATAGGTTTACCACTCACACTAGATGATAGACACTATTGGATAGATTATACCGTATATCTAAGGATTATAGACCAAACCCGTGATGATATGTTTGGGAAGAAGCCCCAGATCTGGTGGATTTTGAATTTCAAAAGGAGAAAGGAAGATTTTTGGAAAAGTAAGAAATCTGTGGGATTTTGAGGACGAGGATTATATGTAATCACTCATTTTGTTCGGTAGCCTTTATGAGCGATGTGTTAAAGGCTGATGTAAAGAAACGTAGATTGTCTGGAATGGTTTGTATTTATAAAAGATTAAAGTCAACATACTTTTAACTATTTTTAAGAGGATTTCAATTTTTTTCATAAATTAATGTAGCTCTCTAGCTATGGCCCGATACATCAGTAGTTTTTAGTAATGACTTCACTAGGCTTATTTTGCTAGGGGTCCTACCAGAGAACAACTTGACGGAAAAGTGTTGTGGGAAGTGTTAACTATCATTGTTTTGCCAAAATATTGCGAAATAAAACATTATTTTAAAAATATATTCTCCCCACCCCCGCTCGTCGATAGCTGTTGCGCCTGTTTTTACCCTATTTTGCCTAGTTTTCATGGTTGAAGTAACGAATTTTTTGAATGTGGGGAGTTTTGTTGAAAAAGTTGGGGAGATTTATTTTTTTGGCATACTAACACTGGACCTAGTGATGTGATGTCTAGGGAATTTTGTAGGGAAAAAGGAAATCAGCACAAATCTAGGAAAATTTCGAACTTAGGTAAAACTTTCTTTAACATATGACAATGTTATTTGGATTCCTAATAAACATGATTGTTTTATAATTTTTAACTCTGGCACTGCAAAATAAACGATATTAAAAAATTTTAGTGCTGTAATTTTGTATATGTATCTAGTAGCTACGTACTTCCAACAAACGACAACATATTTTTAGGATTCCCAGTAACCTTAAATAATTGTTATCATCAAGCAGTGTTTTTTTTATTATGTTTGGAGAAAGTATATACAATTATGTACCAAAAAATAAAACCAAATAAGGGAAGTAATAATGGAAAAATAATGTATATAAAATTATCGCTATTTCGTGTAGCAAAATAGTAAATAATTACCTGGTCTTTTTTTATTAGCTTCAATTGCAGAGGTTTTACATGATGTAGGTATAAAGTATAAATTCTCAGTCCTCCTCAATAGGGTTTTTTGTTCTGAGGCGGCCTGTAGTTTTTTAACTTTTGTATTTAGTTTCAAGTTGTCTTTACATCACCTTCATAATGTTTGTATTTTATTCTTCATATTATTCGTATCCAAACTTATATTAACTTGTCTGTATAAAATATATTTCTTGTATTTTTGAAATTATTTTAATTTAATTGAGGGACACAATAAAGCAATAATAAAACATGTAATGACAAAAACCAAAACACGGCGTAATACAAACAGTTATGAGACGTCTCCAACTGTGAGACTTCAGCACAATTATTAATATGATCTCCATTCAGGAAAGCCGTATATACGATGGTGGTAAAAATAACGAATAATTATTAATATTGTCGAATTCCGCTACACGCTTAGTACGTAAAAAAATAAATTAGTTACTGTTTTCAGTGTAATACACGTACGTCAAATGTTATACGTGTATTAAAATCCCACCGTCAACGGCGGTTTTTTTTACTTGCTAAGGTCCTGAATCTAGGGAAATCTAGGGAAATAATTGTTTTTGGGCTTACCATCACTGACTGGACCAGACACGACCAGAGACAACCAGAGAAGATAGTTGATTTATGACCAGAGACCCAGAGACAGGGGGGTATAACTCCGAGAAAAAAGTGGGTCAGAAAAAAAGACACGGTAATCTCTATGGGTGACTTGTGACGTATATTTTCCACATTCCAGTACGAACTTCATGCATGTTTATAGGCCGCTGTCACGAACTTCATGAATGTTTATAGGCCGCTGTCATTGGCCGATTTTAGGCTAGCCAATGGGTTGGCTCCGAATGAGAATTATATTGTCTATGGTTACGCCTTTTTTATAGTTTCTATCCTAGTCGATGGTGAGTATGTGTAGTAGTGACGTATATTTTTCAGTTACAGACTTTTATCTATGGCAAACATTAGGACCCATGGGCTCAGTACTAAAAACCCGAAGATATTGATCTAGTGAGTGGTTCATTTATGCCCAGAGATAACCAGAGACAAGATCGCAAATCGTTTTGACAGGCCAGTCGGTGTCGTAACGCATATTTTTATTTATTTGATCTTTTTCAAGTTGTAAATCGGTAATAATTCATTATATTAGTGTTTCTAATGAAGAAATAAGTCCTTTATATGGGGGCACACACCAAGGATAACATACACATAATTTCATCGAAGCCGGAGATTCAAGCGTAAATGTGATGAAATAAAAATGACTTGACCGAAATAATAAAATGTGTTAGTTTAAGATACTCATCGTCCCATCTAACCTGAATGAAAACTTTTCCATCTGCTGTTGTCAACGATAGAAACGAACATTAAATAAAATAATAACCTCTAAGAAGTGCACATTGTGTAATTATTATAAATTTATAAAGGTTAAGCACACAGTTAATAATAGTGCAAAATGGCTCATCGAATTTTAAATTCGGTCCAGAAATTAGATAAAATATTCAAAAATAGACTTATATACAATATCATCGATGGTTCTGGTGCCAAGATCAACACGGGTCCCCCCGGTGTTCTGACAATGGAGTCTTTTTTGAAGCAATGGAGGTGGCTGTGTGAAAAACCACCCAAGGGCTTTGAGAAGTACTTCAATCCGAAACAAGAAAAAGAAGCAAAGAAAAGTGCCGAAAGTTCCGATTCCAAAGAGGCTAAAAGCGCCCCACAAGCTCAAAGACCTCACGTCTCGCCTCCGACCAAATCAACAAGCAAAGCTGACGGATGGAACTTGGGAATGTTTGGTTCGGATTCCGGCAAAGGACGGGGCAAACCTTACGGAGAAGGTGGCAGCGACAAGGAACGCTGGATGATGATCGGAGCCTTGGTCACCGTCGGTCTCATCGGATCCGTTGCATATGTTCAAATGAAATACAAGGAAATTACATGGAAAGACTTTGCCAATTCATATCTACAGAAGAACCTGGTGGACAAATTAGAAGTTGTCAATAAGAAATGGGTCAGGATAAAGCTGCTGCCGGGAAGCTCCATGGAACCGCAGACGCTCTGGTTTAACATTGGAAGTGTAGACTCGTTTGAACGCAACTTAGAAAATACACAAATTGAAATGAATATCGATCCACCCAATTTTGTGCCGGTCGTTTATAAGTCTGAGATTGAAGCCTCCAGTCTCAGTGGAATTCTGCCCACCTTGCTTATCATTGGCTTCCTCATCTTTATGATGCGTCGTTCTGCAGAGATGATGGGAGGAGGGAAAGGGGGACGCAAAGGTGGCGGACTCTTCGGAGGTGTTATGGAATCCACCGCTAAACTTATCAATTCCAGCGATATCGGTGTTAGATTCAAAGATGTTGCCGGTTGTGAAGAAGCCAAAATAGAAATTATGGAATTCGTTAATTTCTTGAAGAATCCGCAGCAGTATATCGATCTTGGAGCCAAGATCCCCAAGGGAGCTATGCTTACCGGACCTCCCGGAACTGGTAAGACGCTGCTTGCCAAGGCTACTGCGGGAGAAGCCAATGTGCCTTTCCTTACAGTGTCCGGCTCCGAGTTCTTGGAAATGTTTGTGGGAGTAGGCCCCTCCAGGGTGAGGGATATGTTCGCCCAGGCACGCAAGCACGCTCCCTGCATCCTGTTCATCGATGAGATTGACGCTGTGGGAAGGAAGCGAGGCGGGCGAAGCTTTGGGGGACACTCGGAGCAAGAGAACACTCTCAATCAACTGCTTGTTGAGATGGATGGCTTTAACACCACCACCAACGTGGTTGTCCTGGCCGCTACTAACAGAGTAGATATTCTAGATAAAGCTCTCTTACGTCCCGGACGTTTCGACAGACAGATATTTGTTTCTGCTCCTGACATTAAGGGAAGAGCTTCCATCTTCAAAGTGCATTTAGCAGGATTAAAAACTAACCTCGATAAAAATGCTTTGGCCAGAAAGATGGCTTCCCTGACACCTGGTTTCACAGGCGCCGACATCGCCAATGTCTGCAACGAAGCCGCCCTGATCGCAGCTCGTGATATGCATACTGATATCGGAATCAAGAGCTTCGAACAAGCCATCGAGAGAGTAGTAGCCGGAATGGAAAAGAAATCCAACGTCCTACAACCCGAAGAGAGGCGCACGGTCGCCTACCACGAGGCAGGTCATGCTGTGGCCGGATGGTTCTTGCAGCATGCTGATCCTCTCCTTAAGGTCTCAATCATTCCTCGCGGAAAAGGTCTGGGCTACGCTCAATATCTACCCAAAGAACAGTATCTTTACAGCAAGGAGCAGCTCTTCGACAGAATGTGCATGACCCTCGGAGGACGAGTCAGTGAAGAATTATTCTTTGGCAGAATTACCACCGGTGCCCAAGACGATTTAAAAAAAGTAACCCAGAGTGCATACGCCCAGATTGTACACTATGGCATGAACGAAAAGGTAGGCAACGTATCTTTCGATATGCCCCAACCTGGAGAGATGGTACTTGACAAACCTTACTCTGAAAAAACAGCCGAACTCATTGATTTTGAGGTACGAGACCTGATCAAGACCGCTCACACCAGTACAACCGAGTTACTCACCTCACACAAAGAAAACATCATCAAGGTTGCCGAGAGATTACTAAAGCAAGAGATTCTGAGCAGGGACGACATGATCGAATTGCTCGGTCCCCGACCTTTCCCGGAGAAATCCACCTACGAGGAATTCGTGGAGGGAACTGGTTCCTTTGAGGAAGACACAACTTTACCCGAAGGTTTGAAAGATTGGAATAAGGAGAAGCCAGAAAAATCAGATGCAGAGACAACGCCCAAGGAACCCACTAAATAGAATGACTTATTAGTTCATTATTTTACAGTAACTTTACATGTGAGTTCATTTGTGTAAGCATTTGTCTACTTTCTTTCAATAGAATAGTCGCTTGTTCATGTCTTCACCAGCTGCGTTCAACACACTTGCATTGTACAGAAATATATTTTAATAAATTGTTTGAACTGAATGGACAACTAAAGTTTATTTCTCTATAACTTATTTTTTTAGATTGGATGATCCCGTTGCTTTAAATTACTGAAGAAAACAATTTGTTTTTACATAAATATTTCAATTATAAACTTGAATGTGATTTGGCTGTTGTTTTAGCTTTTGATGGCATCTATTACCAATATCCTTCTGTGGTCAAAATGCTTCATTTAACATCTTTATAAATGTAAATTATGAAGGTATGCATAGTTTTTCAATCAAGGCCAAATGCTAACCGGTTTTTGGATTTAAAAACCCATTTATTTATATAAGAGTAATCCCTGATGCGTAGAAGTGTACAAAAACAAACACTAGAGTTAAATATATTACGTTTATTATTTAAATAGTGGATTATAATGATAAATTGAAAGATTTACAGGAAATAGATGAATATGTAAATGTCATTTTAAAACAGTATAGAATATTATCATTTCATTATTTATGTAATACATCTGAAGATTCTACAATAAGTATTAATACAAACTAATTTGGCAATGGATGATACATGGTGGAACACTGCAAAAGACATGGCAAATTTGTACATTTTAGTTTCATTTAAATGATTGTTAAGAACGGAGAAAACTGTGCTCAAGGCATTATTAACACACTTCTGGCAAGAAAGATAGTTCTACCTTTCAACAGTCCTACTTGTGGCTGTATGTTTACCAATCTTCTTGATAATTCCAATTTAAATATGTTATTTTCGAAGTTATAGTGGTTTAAAGCAAAATCCATTTTATCGAACGAGACCCTATTTTCACCCGCTTGAAGTGTGCTAACTGAAATCGCTTCCAATTAATTCCAATAAGATTTTCTGCCTTTCGTAGTGTTGCACTATGTAAAAATATAAAATATTTGAGAGGAAGAAAGACAGATAAGTAGGTACTCTTAGATAAAATTTTAAAATTATTAGTCTTTGATAATCAGGTATTCAAAGTAAGGTAATGTCTACTTTATAGGACTGAATTAAAATCTACTTGATATATTTTTTTAAATAATATGTTTTGTCGAGTATTGTTTTCGGTTGATAGTATTAACTTTTTTGTTGATTTGTTTATGTTTGGAACTTGAATAACGAATGTACAATTAACATTATTTAAAATAAAGACATATTATGCTCAATGAGCTTTGGAAATTTGATATAATTTATTTAATATGTTTTTACAATTTTTTTAATTTTGTTAGAACTTGGCTGTTTCATCAACAATACATTTCTCAGGCAAAGAAATTTTCGTTTAACCCTTAGGGGGGCAGAAGCCCTGCATTTGCAGTGTTGAAGAATCATGCCCATGCACGGTACCAATCACTGTAATTGCAGTGTCGACCTTATACATTAATTTTGCCTTTGGATAATAAATAAAAATGTCAGCTTATTGAGTATTGTATTCTCAACGTGTTGTTGGCTTTAATAAAAATATCTTTTTATTTATTGAAATTTCTTAGTAGCCCTTAGTAGGGTTAAATCAATAATTACCCATTTTTCTAGAAGATACATTATGTATTTTTAAATCATTTGTTGTTGTTATCTGAACAGCCCACCCTTTAAATTATTTTACAAGAAAATAGGCAGAAGAGAAATGTTTAATTTTGGTTAGGCAGGAAATGAATATTATCTGAATATATTATTTCTGGATGGTTAGAAAACTGAATGGTTCACTTCTATAACTTCACTTCACTTCACTCCATGTTTGTTACTTATTAACAAAAACCGCTTACAATGACAGAAGTAACAACAGATCAAACTAAACTATTTAAAGAATTATGGTATTGAGAAAATATTATCACAATTTTGACATCACATGCAATACTTAAATTACTGTTTATAAACTTGGCACAACACACAGTCCGAGCGCAGACTGCACAGAGATTGTATTTAAGTACACTGCCATTTTAAGAGGAACTGCTGCTCGGCCCTTTACATAGAATGCTTAAATTTAAATTTGGAACCAAAATACTTATTTAAACTTAAAATATATTTTTTAATCTAATGTGTAGCAAATATCTATTACAGATTTGTGATACTTTATTTATTTAAATTATAAAATATAGGCCGTTAAAGAAGTCGATTTTTATTTATTGTTTTTGTGATTAATTTGTAGAACTATCAAATTTAATAATATAATTATTAAGTTACAGCTGTGGTTATAACCACGTTTAGACGACTTATTTATATGATTCTATTTTACCCCCTCCCAATTTAAAATGATTTATTACCGGTTGAACCGATTTACTGATAAAATAATTGTGACAATAGATTTCATATTCTGTGTGGGGTATTTTGAAGTCTCAATGTGGGGAAAACAGTCGAATTTTCATGATTTTAGAGACAACCTTGGCAATTGTTGTGAATTATAATTATTGAAAAAAATATTTTTTCCCTACCTTTGTAAATATAATGAAATTTAAAATAAACAATATTAATTACTATAAAAGCATTTTGATAGGCTTAAATTTAACTTACAAATGACCAATTTACAAATGAACACAAATATGTTTTCATTATTTTTAAAAGAAAGACAGGTTACGAATAACCTGACAATATTTGCAAATCTCCTACTACCACCACAGTAAGCATAAAATGTTACTTGTGTTGTGATGGAAGACTTAGCCAGCCAATGAATTGAACACACTATGCCTGGGTTGGACCCAAACGCGATGTCAACTCAGCCACCGACCGGTTTGAATGTAAATTTTAAAATTTTGACCCAAAACTGCCCTTTTTTACAATTTTTTTAATATAAATTTTATTATATTAGCATAGTTGTTGGGCAAGATTAATTTTTTTAATAATTATTAATAACTCAGAAAAAAATTGTCAAAGTTACCTCTAAATCATGAAAAATTGAATTCTTTCATAGCCCATATTTTATAATTGAACCCCTCTATGAGACGGATGAAATTTAGTAAATGAATCAACCCAAATATAATATTGAAAATTTTAATAGAAATAATAAACACACTTCTACAATGTCAAATAATAGACAAACTTCTACAATGTCTACTTTTTATTTTGGAATTTATTGGCAGTAACGAAATACATCCAAAACATTTAAAACATAGACATAACTTTATACACTGCACCCCAAGTTAGTTATAATTTCACTGGACTGCAAATGTAGCCAGCCTCACTATAGGGGTTAAAAAACAAATAATTAAAGAAGTACATACTAGATATTTGTTATCCCTTTTGATCAAAAAAAATATTTTCAGTTCGGTTAAGTATTTTGGCATCAAATCTAAATTTAAGTTTTGTGTGAAGGGCCGCGCAACTTAACCATTAACTGGTAAAGAGGCATTGAAAGTAGAGGATTTCAGTAGGCTGAAACATACTCTTGACTAATCATTCTTTATCTTGGAATTACAAATATGTTTTACTGTAACTGCAATAGAAAGTATCGCACCTATCACAAGTTTTAACATTTTGTTATGGTTTGTAAAATTATCGATGTTTGATAGAACTCTCCGGCAGTCTTGAACGTTACAAAAACTTTTACAACAACCTGAACTGACAGAGAAAGTAGATGCTTCCTTCGCACAATATAATTTATAACAATGTTTATTTACACGTTTTTGAAACAACAACTCATAAAATACTATTAATTTATATGTCGGTACACAAAAAATATCAACGTTTTAGAATTCCTGACATACAAAACAAAACAAATCCTAACTAGAGAATAATCCTGCGTAGTGACTTAATAAATATCGTAAGTACACACTTTTATTATGGGTATCATTCCTGTATGATTGAAAATTATGTAACTTTTAAAAATAAATTGTACATTTACATTTAAGGTGACAATCCAAAGGTATTAACAATGAGAGTAGTTACTTACATTAGGCCATATTATAGCGTATACAATGAGGTCCTTCAAAGTTTTCTATTGGAATTCACATCTCCAAGATACATTTTTTCAAACAAAAAATAATGTACATAATATGTAGTTACATTATCGCATTGTACAAGCACAAATACATGGGTAAAAATTGTTGACATTACCTGTCACAATCCTTTGTATATATATAACTATCTAAACTGTTTTATTATTAAAAATAAATAAAAACAAAATTGGCACACTGAGGAATTAAGTTAATTTGGCTTACATTAATAAAATTGCAATGAAATTCATTCGCAATAATTTTATATAACTTCTTTTTTTAAATTTCAAACAATGAATTTAATCTCTTGGGCGATTTGGGAGATATCCTTTAAAGACGACAACCGTAGAGTCTTTTGGAGATATATATATCCCATCCTGACACGGTCTCATAAAATTTATGCTATCTCATTTTGTATTAGGGCGAGAAATGATTTAAACAGTGTTAGAAAGAGAGAGAATACCGCGCTTTCAGTTTGCATTAAAAAAATTACTGTAAAATTAAAAATAATTCTATGAAACAAAAATTTCCATTTGAAAAATATTTGTCAAAGTTTGCAAAATTTTTTAATAAATATTTTTTTAAATGAAAAAAAAAGGAAAGTGACAACAGCTTTTATAAAACCTTTCTCTAATTAAATATGTTTTTTAGTTTCGTGTAAAGTAATAATTACAGTTTACAAGGTAAAGACCATCGGTAAGCGACTCTAAAAACTTTATATTTGTTTGCGTTTAAATTGCTTATGCCGATTTGTAATACTAAAATCTAAATCTCATCTTATTTCAAGAATAATATTTTATTTTGAAATATGTATAAAATCAGCGAATTTATCTGTAATTGAATGTAATGTTTTCCACGCAATCTGCATTCTGATAGTTCTCTTATAAGACATTCAAAAACAGCAAATTTATCTAAATTCGAATGTAATGTGAAAATGTAATCTTTTCCACGCAATCTGCATTCTGATAGTTTTCTTATAAGACATTCAAAAACAGCAAATTTATCTAAATTCGAATGTAATGTGAAAATGTAATCTTTTCCACGCAATCTGCATTCTGATAGTTCTCTTATAAGACTTTCAAAAACAGCGAATTTATCTAAAATCGAATGTATGTAACCTTTTCCACGCAATCTGCATTCTGATAGTTCTCTTATAAGACGTTCATCCGTTCATTGGAAAATGTTAGAGACCAAATCTATGTTTAAATGGAAAATATATTTAACTTTTACAACACCATGTTATGTTTTTAATTTGAGCAGTTTCTAACATATTAAAACAATAATTTCATAATTCCTTCCCTTTTGCGATAAATCAATCACCTCTAATAATACTAAAAAGTGCTATAATATTACGATTCTTTAAAGTCATTCTTTCCAATAGTGAAATCAGAACCTTCAAAATAAAATGCTTAATAATTCGTAGTAAAATCAGGTTCAAACCCCAATATGATTTTTCCTTGGCACTTCGTTTCGGTGAAAGGAACTATTATTTTTATAAAATTATGTTTAATTTTATCCTAACACATTTCTTATGGATTAAAATACACTTAGATAAAACAATGAATGACAATAATCATTGAAATAGAGTTTGACAAAACTATTATTCTAATCGTAATCAATTATTTATCGAGGAAATTTTACAATTTAATTTAGGTTTTTACATATTTACACTTCAAGATACAATAAAATTTATTCTAAAATACTGAGAGTTAGTAGGAAGATTTATTTATAACTTTATTGAGAGATATGTTATGAGTTTAAAATTCAATTAATTCATTCTACTGAGAAGTATTTTGTCATAATTACTACTTTGAATAATATTAGTACATAATATTATTTATTAAAATTCATGAGAATATTGAGAAAAAATATTATTAAATTTGTAAGTACTTTAAATCTGTTATTTTCTATGTATTTTCAATTATGTGGTAATCTTGATTATTAGCAAAACCTAAGGTTTATTGAATGTTAGGTTATGTAACTGGAACAGTAACTACTGATTATTGAACATCGATTATAGGCTAATCAAAAATGTAGGTAAATAATATTTAGATCATTTCTAATTTAAACTATGTATTTTCTTTATATTTGTCTCAATACAGTATCACATCAAATCTCCCAATCATTTCTAGTTTTTGGTGAATATCTACATGCAGGGTCGTCCCTGTGCCAAACGGCGCCTGGCGCGACTAAAATTTTGGCACCCACTGTCAAAAGCAGTAGACATCTAGGTAGGTGTTATCACTGTTATCAATAATATTCTAATGATTAGTATTTTTGTGTAGCGCCAATTACATTAAAAATAATCTCAAGGGCGATGTGTTAGGACTATTATGTATTATCTTATCAGCATCTTGGGATGTTGGCAATTCGGCGCCTGGAGCGGACTGCTCCAATTGCGCCCGCAATGGGCCGGCCCTGTTTGGTTTACATTTACCATATTATTAAATTGATACCATTCCTCAAAATATTAATATGGAAACATATAAAACTGCTTACTCCGGTTGAAAGCCAATGAATTCACCTAGATGTCACCATTCATCACACAGTTATAGATTCTATAAATTTGGCACAATATGGCAAGCGATCGCACAAACGTATTTGCAAAATTGGCATAATATGCCAAAAATCGCTCAAGTGTATTTTCTAAAAATTCTCTGAACATCAGTTTGGAATGTGTAAATACATAGTTATTATGTTATTAGCAGACTTGAATTACTAATAACAAAACAAGAAAACGGCAACAATAGTTTTCTCTCAAACCATGATGTAGATCACACTTTTATTCTGTTCAGTGATTCCTGTCTCGAAGCAGAAGAAGGTACAATAGGGTTGCGTTTTTAACCGTTGGTGAGAGCTGATCTCCGGGAGTAGCCCCTGCGGGTGCCGCCCTGCGCCCCCGAGGCCTCGCACTCCCGCCGCACCCGCGCTATGATGTCCGCCACCAAGCGCTCCTCGCGGCGCCGCTGCTTTTCCCACTCCACTCCGCCCACTTCCACATTCACCTCGCCGCCAACTGCTGAAGAAAATAGATATTTAGTACAAGAAATACTAAAGAAAATAATAGTTCTCAAAGGCTTATGGGAATGAAATAAAACAATAAAAAAAACATTTTTTTCATGAGGATGAGAAATAACCTCTCGACTGAGCATTTGAATAGTTGCTTTTGTAATGTTAGCAGTCTGATGTCCGTTCTCTTTGTAAATAGCTCAAATGATTCTACTGGACTGATGTATTCAAGTCAGTTAAGGCGAAGCACTACAAAGTAATAAAAAAACATGTGTTTAATGTTTGAAAATTTGATCGCTTATAGAAACATTATAGATGCTTTGAAATAGTCAAGCGTTTTTTTGAAAACTCTGAAAATAAAGTATCAGTCATATAAAACTTCTTTAAAGTAAATATCATATCTACAAACCCCCTTTCGGTTATGGTCTTATTATACAGGGTGTCCGGAAACTCGTAGTACAAGCGGGAAACTGGTGAATCTACATCACATTTGGAGTCGATTTTGTAGTATATTTTTTTTTGATTTGAGCTTTCGTTATCGAGTAAATCGAGTTAGAAGTTGATTTTTTTTTTTTTTTTTTTTTTTATCAAATTTTTATAAATTATTACTGAAGATCAAAGTACCCAACTAATTAAAACTATTTGAAAGTAAAACAAATGAAGAAATTCGGATTTGAAGCATTATTTTGAAATCACCCTTCATGTAATCCGGTGTAATCATAAAATATTTCTGCTCTGCAGGGTTAAAACATCTGTTGTTCAACCCTAAACACCAGAAAAAACTTTAACCCTAAAATAGCCGAAAAATATTTTTTTTTGTTTTTTTTTTTTTTTGTGAAAATGCTCAAATCAAAAAACTTTATTATTTGGGTTCCCCATGTGGTGTAGATTCTCCAGTTTCCCGCTTGTACTACGAGTTTCCGGACACCGTGTATAATGTAGAAAATTAAGTTCTTTAGAAAATAATCATTAAATATTTGTTCCTGAACTTCACAAAATAAAATAAAACACTTTCGGTGATATTTTTTTCTTGCAAAAATCAAGGCTGGCGTTAAGCGGTAATTTAAACCTTATCGCCATCTACATTTTTTTTATTTTTTAAAAGAAAGACAAACATTCCCGGGTTACGAATAACCTGACAATATTTGAAAATCTACTACCACCACAGTATGCTGAAAATATTGCTTGTGTTGTGATGGAGGACTTAGCCAGCCGAAGAATTGAACACACTACGCCTGAGTGGGACCCAAGCGCGATGTCAACTCGGCCACCGACTGGTCGAAATTAGGAGTGTTATTGTTAGTGGCCCGATTCCAAATGTTACATGACGTGGTGCATTGCTTTAAAGTCAAACAAAATTACATTATGTCAAAAATTTTAGTAAAACGATACTGTTGCATTATGATGATAATATTGTAAGTATGGTGTTAGGAAGTAAGAGCTTCATAGATGCACTCATAGAGGGCAGTGCATAGAGCTTGCGTGGAAGTCCACAAGATGGCAGCCAGTGGCCAGTAGTCGCCAGGGCCAGTGGGAAGGCTCCCAGATAAACTCAGTGTTTCAGATCTCAATTAGCTTCTAGTTAGGTCGACTATCGAGTCACCATTGTAATACTTGGAGTATTACTAAATCCCTGATTTATCACAAAGAACCATTTATTTATAATCTCCTTCCACGACGAGTTGGAGAACTGTTTGTGGGAACACATTATATGGCAATGCAAATTCACATACATCTGTAAAATCTGGTTGAAAGACAATGGCATTACAAACTTATAGACAGGTTTTAGATATCTTAAAAGTGGCAAGTGAAAGATATGGTAGTTGCGGTACTTTCAATATGGTATTAAATGGTCGCGCATCGCATGCTATCTCTGACCTAACCTAACTAAATTGCATAAAAAAAACTGCCAAAATGCCCTCGTGTGTGATAAGAAAGTGTTTGTGTTACACGGCAAACACTAGTATAAGCTAAGAAATAACATTTCATTTGTAAATACCAAAAAATGCTTGTTATTAAAATAACACAAGAATTTAGATTGTTTACCGAAGATTTTAAGCGCCATTAGAGAAAGCAAGATAGCAAACTTAGCCAACTTAGCAACACTTAGAAGAACAACCTACGAGCAGTAGGTCATCTCATACAGCAATAGAATAAAGAAGAACATAAGAAATGCAATGTTGACTTGCTTCGTTTTGCCAAATTTTTGTCCGATCGGGGCTTAAATTTTCAACAAGTGTTTTTCACCACGATTGCGAAATTCAAATGAGATGGAGTAGAGTGTAAGAGAGACGGAGCGCATGCTAAATGATCTAGAACCAAAAGGTACTAAGTCAGTGGCGACATTTGTTTCTATTCAAATTTGTATCAAAAGCACTTCTACTTTTCTTTCTTTATTTTATGTTTTTTTTTTTTATATTAACTCCACACAGGAGGCCCTGAAGAAAATAATTTCCCTCAGGGCCTATATCATCTTTGGGGATGCTATGTAGAGGGTCTTTTTGTGGAGAGGAAGGAGTGAACATGGGTCTTGAAGAGTCCCAAGTTGTAGGAGGGAGGAAACACAGAGGCCGGCAGTTCGTTCCACAGCCGAGCTGTTGAACCTAAGAACGAATCGTAGAAGCGACCCGTTCTCATGTGACAAATGTCAACCGTGTACAAATGTTGGGCGCGCGTTTGGCGTGTATCCCGACTATGCACCGGTGCCGAAGGGATCAATGACGCTAGTTCCTCAGAGCATCTTCCATTGTAATACCGATAGAACAAGGACAGCATACCTACCTGACGCCTGTGCTCTAAAGATTGCAGTCCGTTTGTTAAGATTGGGGAATCTATCAAACGGACCGCCCGTTTCTGCACAGAGTCAAGGGTTTTTTTCAGGTATTTAGGGGCTCCGGACCAGAGATGGCTGCCAAATTCGACAGTAGGGCGCACTTGCGATTTGTACAGGGTCAGCAGTTGTGTACTATTAAAGTATCTGCGGGCCCTGTACAGTACGCCCAGCTTCTGAGAGGCCAACTTTACTCTGGCTTCGATGGAGCCCCCGTACCTGAGCTGGTCACTTACACGTGTACAGGGTTCTGTATTGATCTTAGTGTAAGCGAGTAAGCTTAGTGACATCAATCGCACCCGTGGCGTGGAATGAATTTTAAGCACAAATTTGATCTGAATATTTTTAAATTGTAAGACAAAAGAATTTTCACTGACTTGGTATTATTACTACATAATATATAAATTTCTAAATGAAGCATTCGATAGACCAGAATTGCTTGCATTGATAAGCTTTCGGATTCCACTACGTAATATTAGAAGTCGAGATTAATTTCAGTGAAGAAATGCTGGGACTAACTACCGTATTCCGTATGTATTCCTCATTGCCCAGAAACTTATGGAGAGAAATAATTATACCGAGTCACTAGACATCTATAATTTATCATTTAACAAATGCAAAAGATTGTTACCGAGGCAGTTTAATTACGTATAATAAATACATACTGTAAATTCTTACTATTCATGTGTAAAAGCCCCAAAAAGGGCGTTAATAAATTTTATTTTATTTATTTATTTTATTTTTAGTTATTTTTTTAAATAATTAGGTACATTTTTGTATGGCACATGAAATAAAATATATATATATATATATATATATATATATATATATATATATATATATATATATATATTTGTATAAAGCATACTTTGAGCCACATTATATACACTTTTTTTTTAATGCCATTTTGTTTAATCAACCCTTTAAAACTACCCCCTCACAGCTATATACGTCTATGATGTACCGTTTAAAATATATATCGATACATACATCTAGAGCATACTTTGAAGACATATTTTTATTCTGTACAGACGATAGTTTGAAGACAGTCCTCAATGTATGCGTTATATATAATTTCCCGTCGTGGTCTCAAATAATGCTTTTCACAGAGAGGTGTTTCGTGTACATAAAGCATACTTTGGACCTATGGTAAGTAGGAAACTTCCATTGGAATAATGTGTAATTATTAATATTTTTTACGCCAGATGGCACAAATAATAATATCAAATATGTAGATATTTACGCGCTGTGAATTTGGTACATTATGATAAAGTAATGTTTCGTCTTCAAGTCAAATCCATTATGAAACTTTTTCGTCGAGTTTTTCGAAAGGTAAGAGTGAAAAATTTCATCCATATCGAAAAAAAACATTTTTAATACTTATTGTTAATTTTAGCTTTTTTATAGGTACCAACAAACTTTTACCCATAGATAATAGAAACAAAGCGGATATGGCATGGAAGCGTGCCAACTGTCATCGAGCTTAGACCATACTGCACGGGTTGTACGTTTGGTGACTATGTAGGAGTGTAGATGCAGGGCATTGTTAGGTTATATGATTTTGGCGACACTACACACAAACTATCAACGATTAATGGCCTATCTTCCCTGTTCCGTTACACATTTTAACTTATGTGTTAGGTAGGTGCCTACATGGCTTTACCCATAGATAATAGAAACAAAGCAGATATGGCATGGAAGCTTGCCAACTGTCATCGAGCTTAGACCATACTGCACGGGTTGTACGTTTGGTGACTATGTAGGAGTGTAGATGCAGGGCATTGTTAGGTTATATGATGTTGGCGACACTACACACAAACTAAGAACAATCAATGGCCTATCTTCCCTGTTCCGGTACACATTTTAACTTATGTGTTAGGTAGGTACCTAGATGGTTTTACCCATAGATAATAGAAACAAGGCGGATATGGCATGGAAGTTTGCCAACTATCATCGAGCTTAGACCATACTGCACGGGTTGTACGTTTGGTGACTGTGTAGGAGTGTAGATGCAGGGCATTATTAGGTTATATGATGTTGGCGACACTACACACAAACTAACAACGATTAATGGCCTATCTTCCTTATTCCGTTACACATTTTAACTTTTGTGTTAGGTAGGCACCTACATGGTTTTACCAATAGATAATAGAAACAAAGCAGATATGACATTGTATTATTTCACAATTTATCTTTAAAAATAATGTAAGGTATATTTGCGATACGTTCCAGATTGGAGGGTACTCTCAGTATTGCCCTGGTGTAATACCATCATTCAGAATTGAAAATTTGATTGAAATGGCTTTAGCCGTGTTTGGTGACCAGGTACTTCCCCACCTTTCTCTTCCACATCTCCTTCCTCTCTCCAATACTTTTAGCTTATCAACGAGCAATTTCGAGCTACCGGCATCTGTTTTTCCTCCCTCCTATAATCCGAGCCTCTTCAAGGCCCGCATTAATAAATCCCTTCCTACAGCCCCTACCTTAATCCGCCTCACAACGCCGCCCAACCGGGTGGTGACATAGTTCCCCTGTCGGTACACTGCACAGGCAGGGACGCTCTTGTGAGGTGTCACATATATGTATATAAAAACATACCCCAATTATTTGGGATGCCATAGTCTCACTGGCTCCAGGCGGTTGGGAGCACTCGGGACTCTTGTGATGTATTCACATAACAAATATATTAATCGAGGAGTTATTTGTATTGTTTTCAGTTGATATTTGAATGCCGCACAAGAGTCTCAACTCCCAGCCATCTGGAGCCAGTGAGGCTATGGCGTCCACAATTGGGTTATGTTCTGCGGCTGAAGGTAGTGGGGAGGGGAAGGATATGGGGAAGAGGAAAGTACCTGGCTATTCAGATCTGGTCAGGCAGCCCTGACCTAGTACGTACCCAATAAATACAATACTTGACCCCATGCTCCATTTAATGTAGTTGCTTCTCGCACTAATTTTCTACGCAATTCCTGTTCTCAGAGATTGCATCGTGTGGGGAGTAAAACTTGGTCTGTGATTGTGTGAGTTTTTTCGTATAACACTATTGGCCGAAGCCTTGAATGAGTGAGTGCATATTTGATGCAAAGTATAATATATGGAGTTCACAAAGTAATTTTTTTGCCGTAAATCTTTTTCATGATGAAACTTGTGCGTGGTAATCCTTCGCAAACCAAAAAAGGATTTACTAAAGGAGTGGAAACGTTTATGAATTGAAAATATATATTTTTATGATTTCGACAAAAAATGTGTAATTCGACTAAACATTCAGAAAAAAAATAAGCATTTACCTACAGCAACAAAAACACATTAAATTTTAAATCTGTAACATTTAGATGAATATTTTTTATCACAATAGGGAATTCTCTTCACACCAAAAAATCACTTATTATAAATTATTCATATGTAGAAACACTTCAGACACAAGAATACATAGTTTTTATAATTTTCAAAAATCATTTATTAAAGTTATAATGACTTTAAAAACAGGCGCGAACGAAATATTTCAATGCAGCTAAAAACGCCCGGTGATTGATCAAGCGTTCAAGGGCGAACGATGACGTCACTGTTGACCGGCCCGAGTAGATCCTGCAAACCGATGGCGGCAGCGGCGGCAAAGGTGTGACGTAGCACTTGTGACGTAGCGGTCAAGATGGCGCATGACCGTTTTCAGAGCCGAAATAGCACGCAATTTTTAAAACAACTACAAAAAATTGAAAATGCATTTAAAAAAAAAAGAAAAAAAAGAGGCGCATAATAAAATAATTATCTTTATTGAAATAAATTATTTACAAAATGCACGAGAATTCCCTATTCTCCATTAGGAGATATAAAGTTAATTTCTCACTTCCTTTATTTCTTAAAATGTCCTTGCATACTTATTACGTATATTAAATATTAAGTCAATACATTTGAAAATAAATATATCTACGGCCCTACTCATAAATATTCCCTAAAACGACGCTTCAACATCGTACTAGCTATTCTGGGGAGGGGACTTTTTTTTTTTTTTTTGAAGTGAAACTTCTTTACGCGCGTCATGCAATTTCGAGGACCGGAGTAAAACCGACTCATGACCGAAACGAAAATGCGGGTACCCCCACCACCGATTAAAGTTCATTTGATCTAGTCAAAGTTTTGAAGTAACATATAAATGCTTCTTAGCTCATCCCGACAACTGGCGTTGGTGGTGTAATGGTCAGCATAGTTGCCTTCCAAGCAGTTGATCCGAGTTCGATTCTCGGCCATCGCACATTATTTTTTTTGTTTTTAACGCCTTTTTCATTCAATATCTTATTTTTTAGTAGGTCAGAACATTTTTTAAAAGAAAATAATATTGCAAAATAATAAAAACACTTATCTCACTGTGATAAAACATTACTCCGCTAGAGCGCGCTTTGCGTTATTGTGTTGGATTAAAATTATTATCTAATCCGTATATTATGATAATTGTATTACATTTATTTAATTAATTTATTTATTTTGATAATATGTAATAATTTACAGAAAAAAAAATTAAAACTATCTCCCTCTGATAAAATATCCGTTCGCTAGAGCGCACTACGCGATCTTGTGTGGGATTCTATTTCTGTACATTGTACATTATTTTTAAAAATATATTATATTTTGGGTGTGATGTAGGTAACATTATAAAACATAACAAGCTCTCATATTTTCAGAACCTACATAATATAATCAATTTATGCGGCTTTGCTTACAGTTGGTGCTCAGCGTGGTTGGCTTTCAATCAGTTAAGCGAGGTTCGATTCTCGGCTGTGGCATTTTTGAAGTGAAACCTTGTTGAGGTGGGGGAGCCGCTCACGAACGTTCTCTCTCTTCTCTTCTTTCCTCTCTCTCAGACACCAGCGAACTGCGCCACGCCAAGCATCAGCTGAAACTAGAAGTTTCACTTCTGTCTTGCGTAGGCTTGACACACCCACTTTTTTTTTTATAGTGAATACCTCACAAGAGTCCCAACTGCTCCCGTCTGGAGCCAGTGAGACTATGGCATCCCCAATTGGGGGATGTTGTGAGGCTGAAGGTAAGTGGGGAAGGGAAAGAGGAAGGTGGGGAAGTACCTGGCTATTCAGATCTAGTCACTAAACACGGCTAAAGCCATTTGGAGCAACGTTTCAATTCTGAATGGTGGTCTTACACCAGGGCGATACTGGTAGTATCTTCCACTCTGGAACGTGCCGCAAATATACTATATATTATTTTAATTAATTAATTGTGAAATAACACAAATTAATCAAATAAAATTTATTTGCGCACGCCGGGTTCGAACCCGCGACCTTCGGAATGGCAGTCCAATGCGTTACCACTGGACTATGCCGGCCGTCAAATGGCCGGACTGATCCTGCCGGATTGTAAATTTTTTACAAGAAGATTTGACGAATTATATTGGTGACGATTTTTTTAGCGTGGCAATACTCATTAGCATTTAACATTTTCGGCGTGTTGTCAACTGCACGTTAGTTTATTTACGTCAATATTTAGACAAAAGTGGCCGTCATGTTATAGTAATCAGATTATACCTCAAATATGATTTAAGATTTTCACGGCCAAAAGTATTTTTGTTATTTGCTTTTGGGGTGTTATGCCGTGTTGCGCTAACTCCTTCTTTAGCAAACGTTTCGGACAGCATTGCAGTGTCCATCATCAGGGCAGATGTGTTATTTATTGCCCTTGATTCTTGGTTCTGCCCTGATAATGGACACTGCAATGCTGTCCGAAACGTTGGCTAAAGAATGAGTTAGCTCAAAACGGCATAACACCCCAAAAACAAATAACAAAAAAGATTTTACCTCTATTCCCATAATTACTTTTTAATTTTGATGAATACCTATTTATACCAATTTTATTTTCTAAATACTTAAGTTTTTTTTACCGAGTTGCATCTCTTTACCTAACCTTAGTAACACCATTAAATAAAATAAAAACACTTTTTTACCTTTTATAGTAGAACTGCATATACTACATCTCATTTTCATAAATGACACAAATATTCCTGGTTTTAAATTAATAAAACAACATTTAGTATTCGATTAAAACTGATTTCTTTTATTGTTCCACAAAATGATACAATTAACGCAGTTTGCCAATAGTAACTGTCTTAATTAAAGCAGGAAACATCGAACGGAAGGCATGCTTTCAGTATTTATCGATTACTCCGACACACACTAGCTTAATTAACGATCCTCATTAATCACAGGCAAATACAAATAATAATAATAATTGGATAATTTGTAGAGCGCCGTTTTTGTGAAAGATGGGCGCTAAATGGTTCTAATAATGGGTTCAAGGAAGCAGTTTCCGAAAGAAATCCGAAATAGTAGTACATAAATATTTTAATATTGTTGAGCGACGAAAATCCGAAATAGTAGTACCTAAATATTTTAATATTGTTGATCGAAGAAAATCCGAAATAGTAGTACCTAAATATTTTAATATTGTTGAGCGAAGAAAATCCGAAATAGTAGTACCTAAATATTTTAATATTGTTGAGCGAAGAAAATCCGAAATAGTAGTACCTAAATATTTTAATATTGTTGAGCGACGAACGAACTTTGAAACAGCCTGTAGGTAACATTCGATTCACGCGTGCCAAGTCCATGCGCGTTGACTACCATCGAGAACGATAAATGCGAAGCCTTTATTATATGCACTCACTTCTAATAATAATAACAAATTAAATAAAAACAAATCACTTTGTTTACACCACTTACACCGCTTTCTTAGTAATTTAAAAATCACCTCAAATAATAAAGTATTTTACCTTGAATTCACGGCAACAAGCTCGAAAAAAAACTGTCCCGACGAAAAGTGAATGCTTTTTTTTTATAGTGAATATCTCACAAGAGTCCCAACTGCCCCCGTCTGGAGCCAGTGAGACTATGGCATCCCCAATTGGGGGATGTTGTGAGGCTGAAGGTAAATGGGGAAGGGAAAGAGGAAGGTGGGGAAGTACCTGGCTATACAGATCTAGTCACTAAACACGGCTAAAGCCATTTGGAGCAACGTTTCAATTCTGAATGGTGGTCTTACACCAGGGCGATACTGGTAGTATCTTCCACTCTGGAACGTGCCGCAAATATACTATATATTATTTTAATTAATTAATTGTGAAATAACACAAATTAATCAAATAAAATTTATTTGCGCACGCCGGGTTCGAACCCGCGACCTTCGGAATGGCAGTCCAATGCGTTACCACTGGACTATGCCGGCCGTCAAACGCCCTATGCTACGCCCAGACACTTGCCACTTGACACTTGTGGCAACGCAAGCCTAGGTAAGCGTAGGCAAGCCAAACGTCGGCATCTACGCTCTTGGCGGACGTTGAGGCAACTACATCAGCTGTGACAGCTGTCATTTTTCCTATTTCTATTTAAAAGCTAAACGAAGAAATTGCCCAAAAAAAAGACAAATTAATTTTATTGATAATTTGAGAAGAAATTTGAAAATAATGTAAAAAGATTGCTGCCAAAACTATGGGAAAAAATAGTTGAAGATAATATTGTTAATTTTGAAATTTGAAATCGTCAGAAACAACTTAAAAATAAGTGCTCTCGCTAGCAGAAAAGTTGCTTGAAATGGCTGTAGCCGTGTTTAGTGATCAGATCTAAATAGCTAGGTACTTCCCTACCTTCCTCTTCCCCATTTACTTATCTTCCCCTCCTCCACTACCTCCAGCATCACAACATACCTCAATTGGGGATGCCATAGTCTCACTGGCTCCAGATGGCTTGGAGCTGTTGAGACTCTTGTGCGGTATTCACACACAAAAAGAGTGGTATAATGCATTCGTCCCGGATATACGAGAGACCCAGTTTCAACCGTTACTTTATTTATTTTTCTGTGACTTGTTCTTTTTCATATAAAAATTAACTAATTTACTTGAATTAATTAAATATGTTTTTAAATTAATAAATCCATACATAGGACCCTGCTTGATATAATTTAAAAAAAAGTGGGTGTGTCAAGCCTACGCAAGACAGAAGTGAAACTTCTAGTTTCAGCTGATGCTTGGCGTGGCGCAGTTCGCTGGTGTCTGAGAGAGAGGAAAGAAGAGAAGAGAGAGAACGTTCGTGAGCGGCTCCCCCACCTCAACAAGGTTTCACTTCAAAAATGCCACAGCCGAGAATCGAACCTCGCTTAACTGATTGAAAGCCAACCACGCTGAGCACCAACTGTAAGCAAAGCCGCATAAATTGATTATATTATGTAGGTTCTGAAAATATGAGAGCTTGTTATGTTTTATAATGTTACCTACATCACACCCAAAATATAATATATTTTTAAAAATAATGTACAATGTACAGAAATAGAATCCCACACAAGATCGCGTAGTGCGCTCTAGCGAACGGATATTTTATCAGAGGGAGATAGTTTTAATTTTTTTTTCTGTAAATTATTACATATTATCAAAATAAATAAATTAATTAAATAAATGTAATACAATTATCATAATATACGGATTAGATAATAATTTTAATCCAACACAATAACGCAAAGCGCGCTCTAGCGGAGTAATGTTTTATCACAGTGAGATAAGTGTTTTTATTATTTTGCAATATTATTTTCTTTTAAAAAATGTTCTGACCTACTAAAAAATAAGATATTGAATGAAAAAGGCGTTAAAAACAAAAAAATAATGTGCGATGGCCGAGAATCGAACTCGGATCAACTGCTTGGAAGGCAACTATGCTGACCATTACACCACCAACGCCAGTTGTCGGGATGAGCTAAGAAGCATTTATATGTTACTTCAAAACTTTGACTAGATCAAATGAACTTTAATCGGTGGTGGGGGTACCCGCATTTTCGTTTCGGTCATGAGTCGGTTTTACTCCGGTCCTCGAAATTGCATGACGCGCGTAAAGAAGTTTCACTTCAAAAAATGATTATTGTTTGTCCAGTTATTCATTTTTACGATATTTACTATAAACAGCTCGGAGTTGTACTCTTCTCAGGGTTAATTGCCATATACAAGGCGCAAGTTACCAACGCTTGCCGGGCCTTGTGGACAGAATACCAACCGGACCCCGGCCTGATCGGCGGCAAGCTATCGCAAGCCTATTCAAGCCAAGCCAAACATGTTGGAGCTTGCGGACGCTTGCCAAGCCGAGACAAGTATGTGGGCGCCCCTTAAAACACTTTTTATGGTTCGTAGAAATATCACAATATCATAAATATCGAAATGTTACAATTAAAAAAAATATATAAAAAATTTGCAGTGAGATATGATAAGAATGTTCGTATATTTCGATAACAAAACCGAATTCCGAAACCGCAACTTTTCGTAGGGCAACATAATATATTTTTTAATGTAGAAACAGACTTCAAAATGTCCAAACCCCAATACAATGCTTTATTATATTATAACTAGGAAGAAAATATATTTTTTTTTCATGTTTTTCATCGATCAATATTTTGATAACTCCATGCCACACCAATTTAATTTGTACGGAAGGTGAAAAACAGTTTCTTAAGAAAACTTTAAAAAAATAACTGGCTATTCAGATCTTGTTACTAAATATAGCTAAAACTATTTAAAGCAACTTTTCAATTGTGAGCGGTGGTTTTACTCAGAATGCCTCTTTCACTAATGCGATGCGCCGCAAGTGCACAACAGATTATTTAAATGAATTGATTATGAAATAAGACAAATGAATTGATTGTGAAATATGACAAATTAATTGAATAAAATTTACTCGCAACTCCGAATTGCTAGTTGAGAGCCTTACCCCTCGACCAAACCTTACCACAAACATTATTAATTTTCTCCATCAGGAGTGTTGAAAATTTTTAAGTGGTGCATATAAATCGAACTCCCATAGAATAGCACTATTATATTATATCCCTACGCGATAGTGTGACATAACACCACTAACCAGTGAGAGCTAAAATGTATCACGCCACAAGACCTAAAGGGTTTCCGGCAAGGGATACACAAAACAAACAAGTTAGTTTCTTGCTTGATATCGATAGTTAAATCAAATCTTGATGTTTTAGACTTCGGTAGGCAGGTACCTACCTAGGTCGCTACTTACTTGGACTTTATGATAATTTATGAAAAGATACGTAAAAAGTAGGTAGGAATATAATTATGCTGCATTCTGTAAATTGATTCGAATTCGTAAGATCAAAGAAGATAGACCGCATACCTACCACAGTTCTTACAATACAATTAGGTTCGCTATTTCGCCTTTCGGAAAAATCTCTGGTGTATTTTGTTTATCTAGGTACTTACCAAATCAGAATCCAGTCGGTGTCCCGAAACGAACATTTACTTGTACTAGGTACTGTAGGTACGAGGAGAAGGGAATGGAGCGGTAAAGGTTCCTGACTAGGTATTTATATCTGGTCACCAAGCAAGACTAAAGTTATTATAATGAACACGATAAAGAAGTGGACGCTTTATATGGATTAGGCATATTGCACGGATTAATGGAGAAAAGAGTGTAAAGAGAATACAATCGAATCCTGACTGTTCAAACCTAGTTAATTACTGTGTAAACGTCTTAATTAAAACCTCTTCAAATCTAACAACTGAATAAATATTAACTATTTTATTCGATATTTAAATAAGTTAGATAAGTAATTAACTAATTGATATGTATTTATTTGTAAGAAACAAACAGCTTACAGTTTACATAATATATAATACAGAGATAAATACCTACAATACGACTGCAATCCACTTGTGTATTCACACAAGTGAATTGCAGTCAAGCCAAAAAAGTTTCTAATGCTAATATTGGTTTGGAGATGGAGTTTTATTATATCTTAAAATTAATGTTTGGTTAGAGAAAAAGGAGAGGAATATATGATAAGGATATAAGATGCTCCCGATACATTTCATACTTTCGTATTAATTTATCGTACGCGTTTCTTCTATTCGACATTTCTGAAGATTTTTTTTTAAATGTCTATGCTGTGAATGTTTTTGTTATAATGCGTACATATTCCGGGAATTGGGATTTTTTTTCTAATGTTTGTTCTACATGTGGGCAAATGGAATAAATTGGATTGTCGGGTTGATCTTGATGGAATTGGAATTTTTATTAAATTGGTAAGCTCTGGCGAGTCTCGGCCATTGTTTAGAATTTTATAATACAAGATTTGATAAAAAATTAAACACTAGTAATTATTACGGTTTTGATAAGGATAACATTTTTCATTTTAAAACTGGTTTATTCCTGTTGATTTCCCTAAAATACAACAAATAGAAATGATGGTTCACAGAATGATAATACCGATAATCTTATATGGCCACTAACTAAAAATAATATTAAAAATGTATTTTAATTATCATTGGTTGTGACAACCCTTTCCTAAAAGCAATATCGATGTAATCCGATAGCTGTCTGGAATATATCCGGTCGAGAATATGTGGAAAGGGTTCAATCAAATTATGGAACAAACTGTTGGGTAGCTGTCTCTTTTCTGCGCGGTGGCAGGAGCACGTCAGTAACACGTGTTAACATGTTCACGTGTTCGCGGAGTGAATTCATAGCAAATCGTTTGAGACTTTGTTTTGAATTAATTTTTACACTTCTTATTAACCACCTACCTATGAAGTTTTTCAATTAAATTAAAATTCATCTTGTAACCTACCAATATTTAGCCCAGTTACCTAGGTACCTAGTTACATAGCCGTATTACATAGTCGTATATATGTCATTAAGATAGTAGTTATAGGCCTTAGTCGTAAGTCACTAGATATAAGTCTTAGAGATAAGTCGGTAGTTCTAGTATTAACTATTTAAGAAATATATTTGAACAGCGCCCTTGAGGTGATTTCTCACGAAAACGGCGCTATATAAATTAGCCAAATATTATTATTATTATATCTATGAACAATAAGTTTTCTGAAAAATGTAATCAATTTATTTACACAAAATTAATGAAATTAAAAGTTTTTCGATTTTAAAGAGGTCAAGTTCATGTTGGATTTATTTAATAATCCATTTGGAAAGTTTCACAAACTATGAATACAATTAAAAATGTGCGGAAGATATTATTTTTCTGAAAAAAAATGGGGTATGTTGTGAGGCTGTAGGTGGTGGGAAGAGGAAGGCGATGTGGAAGAGGGAGGTGGGAAAGTACCTGGCTATTCAGATTTGGTCACTAAACACGGCTAAAGCCATTTCAAGCAACGATTCTATTCTGAATGGTGGTCTTTCACCAGGGCTATACTGAGAGTATCTTCAAGTCTGGAACGTGCCGCAAATATACTAAATAATATTTTAAATTAATGATTTGTGAAATAACGCAAATTAGTGAAATAAAATTTACTTGCGCACACCGGGATTTGAACCCGCGACCTCCGGATATCTAGTCAAAAGCGATACCTCTAGACCACGGAGGCGTCATCTTGTGCGGTATTGGCGTAAAAAAACTGTTGGATAATAATAATACTAATGATGGTTTGTATAGCGCCGTTTTTGTGAAAAATCATAATCACCTAAAGGGCTCTGTACAAATTTATAATATGTTATTTAATACATCACTAATGTATTTCTATAATCTATCTTACCTACAGATTAAGCAAACCATTATAGCAACTTATGGCTAGCAGATTGCATCCACCGGTTCATCGATCACTAATACAAGACAATATGTATGTACAATTCATTTGACCAACGAACGTGATATTGCGTTAAAATGTACAATTATTATGTATTTATTTACATTCTATACAGGCAGATAATATACAGGACCATACTAATCTGGAAGGTCGGTTGAGAATGACGCTATTGTTTTTTAGTAAAATTTAGATATAGTTTGCACGCAGAGGACATAATTATAATAATAAATGGATTTATAATTTGTGCGGCACCATTTTGACAATATTCTCGTCACATAATTATTATTAGAAATAGGTATCTATCATTATTATTTACACATCTACATTAAGCTTGTGCCTAACAAAATTTTTTAATTAAAAAAATTTGGAACCTAACATTTTTTAAAAAAATAAAATTATTGTACAATGACTGCCATATAAATTATTCCTTTTACACTTTCCCCGCCTTCCCCGCTCCCGCCTTCCATGTATGCCTCTAAACATTATGCAATACACACACTGTTGTAAAATGCTTATACAAACGCTAGATCTCACCATGAAATATAGAAACTTTTGTGTTCTTTCCCATAAACCCCCGTTCCCGCTCCGTTCCCCTTCCGCGTCACTCCTTTTCGCGTTACCCTTCCACTTTCCCCGCTTTCCCCCCTCCCCATAATTCGTACCCTACCCCACTCCGATATTCCCCTCCTTCTCTCGCCTTCCTTACCCTGATTCTAAACTATATGAAATATACACATCTGTTGAAACGAATCGCGCGCCTCTAGTTGCAAAATGGTCATACAAATTTTAAAATGCCAGAGCCCACCATTAGACATGGAAACCTCGTGTCCTTTTCCCATACTTCCCCATGACACGGAATGAACACATATGAACGCATTAAGTCATCAACAATTCAGGCTCAAATCAAATTTACTTGCGCACGCCGGAATTCGAATCCGCGACCTCAAAATGCGTAGCCAAGGAGCGTAATCTCAACCTCAAACACTATACTATTAACAACTATTTTTTAGTTTTTAAAATATTGCATTATTCACGTAACATGGCGATACTGAAAGTACCTATCTACCATTCTTGAACTTGCCGCAAATATACCATATAGGTACTAACGTATTATTTCAAAAAATAAATATTGAGAAATTATACAAATTTATCAGATAAAATTTACTTGCGCACGCCGTTATTTGAACCCGCGACCTCCGAATTCGTAGCCAAGGATCGTAATCTCAATCTCAACCGCGAAACAATGAACAACTATTTTGTAGTTATTTAAAATATTGCATTATTCACGTAACATGGCGATACTGAAAGTACCTATCTACCATTCTTGAACTTGCCGCAAATATACCATATAGGTACTAACGTATTATTTTAAAAAATAAATATTGTGAAATTATACAAATTTATCAAATAAAATTTACTTGCGCACGCCGTAATTTGAACCCGCGACCTCCGAATTCGTAGCCAAGGATCGTAATCTCAATCTCAACGGCGACACAATGAACAACTATTTTGTATTTATTTAAAATATTGCATTATTCACGTAACATGGCGATACTGAAAGTATCTATCTACCATTCTTGAACTTGCCGCAAAAATATCATTTAGGTACCAACGTATTATTTAAACAAAATAAATATTGTGAAATTATAGAAATTTATCAAATAAAATTTACTTGCGCACGCCCTAATTTGAACCCGCGACCTCCAAATTCGTAGTCAAGGATCGTAATCTCAATCTCAACGGCGAAAAAATTAACAACTTTTTTGTAGTTATTTAAAATATTGCATTTTTCACGTAACATGGCGATACTGAAAGTGCCTATCTACCATTCTTGAACTTGCCGCAAATATACCATAAAGGTACTAACGTATTATTTAAAACTAATAAATATTGTGAAATTATAGAAATTTATCAAATAAAATTTACTTGCGCACGCCCTAATTTGAACCCGCGACCTCCAAATTCGTAGTCAAGGATCGTAATTTCAATCTCAACGGCGACACAATGAACAACTATTTTGTAGTTATTTAAAATATTGCATCATTCACGTAACATGGCGATACTGAAAGTACCTATCTACCATTCTTGAACTTGCCGCAAATATACCATATAGGTACGAACGAATTATTTAAAACTAATAAATATTGTGAAATTATAGAAATTTATCAAATAAAATTTACTTGCGCACGCCCTAATTTGAACCCGCGACCTCCAAATTCGTTGTCAAGGATCGTAATCTCAATCTCAACGGCGAAAAAATTAACAACTATTTTGTAGTTATTTAAAATATTGCATTTTTCACGTAACATGGCGATACTGACAGTACCTATCTACCATTCTTGAACTTGCCACAAATATACCATATAGGTACTAACGTATTATTTAAACAAACAAATATTGTGAAATCATGCAAATTGCACGGCGTAATTTGAACCCGCGATTTCTGAATTCTTTTTTTATAGTTATATTATTATTGCATTATTCACGTAACATGAGAGTAGGAAGTATGTACCTCTCATTATTATTTTACGTACATTTATACTTTTGAATAGGTAACTAGAAAAAAAAACATAAAAATAAAAAGTATAAATTTCAGTACGGGTGGTGAAGCCCACATTGTCAAAGTATTAAAATAAATTTATTTTGAAAATACATGTATCTGTAATATGATTAAAAATATTGAAGTATTTTTTTAATGTTTGCACAAACGTAATATGTGTAATTATTTGTATTAGATTATTTTAAAATCAGTTTTTAATACACCATCATAATATTATGTACGAGCATATATTATAAGCATGTTAATTTTATTATTATCTATTGAGAAAAAATAATACCAACAATTAAATAAAAAAAATATTTGCGGACACCGGGTTTAAAAATGCGACATTCTCCGACAAAAGCAAGCGAGAAAGAATACAAACATAAATTAGGTAAATAGGTACCGAGCCTTTGCTAATTCGAAAATTCACAATAGAAAATTTCAAAAATCTGAGAACGATACGATAGTGGCATCTATGGATATTTTAGTAATGTATGGCTCAAAGCATGCCTTCTGCATAATTTTAAAATTGGCTTCAATCTATGCGTTGCGTATATAATGCAAAGTGTTAGTTTGGGGACAGATACTTTGGGCCTGTCCCCAAACTATACAAATGTCCCCGAAGTATGGGCGCGCTCGAAAAACTGTCCTCATTCTATGCTTCCCACATATATATATATATATATATATATATATATATATATATATATATATATATATATATATATATATATATATATATATATATATTTATATAAAATTAAAACAGATCATTGAAGTCCTCCTCACTAGGAGATCCTGTGCTGAGGGGGACTATATATGTTAGTATACGTTTTCAGCGACTAAGATGATGTTTTAAATATATTAGCTAGTTCTTCTTCCGATATTTCCTCAAGTCAAGATTTGATGTCCTTAATGTAGTTATTTTTCGTTTTCCTTTGTTTGATGTTGAGAGGGAGTTTATTATATAATTTTATTGCTAAAAATTCAGAGTTTCTTTGTCCAAAGGTAGATTACATTTAGGAATATTTAGCATGTCTGTTTGCTTGGCTCTGGTTTTATGATCGTGTGAGGGGTTTGCCTCTGGTTTATTTTTTAAGTGATGAACTAGAATATTTTAAGCATAGATTTTTTGTAAACTTGGAACATCAAACAGATTAAAAATATCAGTAGTTGGCGTCCTTACGGGGAGCTATAATATGGTCTTAATGATCCAATTTTGAGTTTTCTTTAGTTGTTTAAGATGGTTTGATGATGCTGAGCCCCATCCTATTATTCCATATTCCAGTAGAGAGTAATAAATATAAATATTACATGCAGCCTGGTCGTATTTCTATTTCGTCCATACACACATATTCTTGAATTAACAATTTACTGAAAATGTAATTGTGTTTGTTACTTGTCACATTTTGTGTTAATTTTGCGAGACAATTAAGTGTATAAGTTTGTAATGTCATAGCATTTTGCAATTAAAATTAAAATGATTGAATAAAATATCTCACCTCTTGTAGTTTTGATAGTTTTCTTTGCATCCGTTCTGATGACTCCGGCTGGGTTGACTACAATATTAGGCATGGCGGGATTGATAGACACGGGTGGGCCGGAATAGTTGGTGTTGGCCAGTTCGCAGCGTGGTATTGAAAGTTCGGCGTCAATGGGTTCCTGCTTTATAGATATCTGGCTGGAACCCTCCATGGCTTCCGTCAGCATGCTGAGGGGCTCGCTGGCAATGCCGTCGTTTTCTGGATGTCTGCTGGCCAAATGACCGATGTAACCTGGAAAAGTAAGCCTCAATTAACTTTTTCAGGTTCAAGCATCTTTTTATGAGAGGAGCAGGGAGTTATTAATTATTCCAGGTTATTCATAAGCTGGGAATGTTTCTTGAATAGTGTTGCCATCGGAATAATGTTGCGGTGTAACCAGGAACCACAACCATTATTGCATTTTTAAATACATCTTGGAAGCAGAAATTAACCCACTTCCCGACATCCGATCAAGCTGAAACTCGGCAGATAGACTCTTTGTTGATGACAATGCATTCTATCAACTTTTAGTGCCAATCTCGCCCACACGCAGACATATATACATTTCTCTGAAATGATACCATTACAGCAGTTAATTTAATCATTCCTATGGATTTGGCGCAGTTGGAGTAAAATTTGGAGTAAAGTTCAATCCATAATAATAGACATTTTAAAAGTTCACAGCAGTTTAAAAGCCAGTCACTATGGAGGAAGGTTCAATCCGCAGTATAACCAATTTTTTTTCTCTCTGAAATTGGCTACTAGCTGGTCCAGGAGATGGCCATATAGTAAAAAACTTTGTTTTTTATGGGTTGTTTTTTAATAAATTATTTTTAATTGATGTTTTATTAAAATTCCAAATTTAAATGGAATGCATATATTATAATATTTGCAGAAAAAGAGATTTACAAACATATTCGTTTGCATATTTAATTCATATGTTTTCACTAGACTTCATACAAAAAAACTATGTTCCATTGGTCACCATGAAACAGGCAGCCACCTAGTGTGGTGATTTAATGTATATATTATCTGTAAATGTCTATGTCGAATATCATGTATTTACAAAAAAATTGTAAAAAAAAAAAACAGGCAGTAGTGAAGACAGCGTTAATGAGGAGATGCTCTTTCAAGAATGAATAGGATTTTCCTTTCAAATCTCTCCTCGCTGCCGCACAATATATCGATATCAGGATAGATTTGTTTCAGGGGCAATATATTCCTCTTCACCAGGAGAACCATTGGCAGGTTGATCCTACAGGCAGGAAGATAGAATAGTCCATGATGAAGCTGTATGACATAGTCATCAGGAAGAGAGACTCACGCACTCCAAAATACCCGAGTTCTCGATATAGCCTCTTGGCAGTCTGAAAGAGCGGGTGGCGGCATACTCCTTTCTGCTGCGAGGAGTGAAGTCCGAGCAGGCCATTACCACTGCTGTTCCCGATTTATTCAAGTGGTCGGAGATTATTAACCTTTTAACCGCGTTGATTTGCTCCGTTTTATCTATACCCGTACGCGGTACATATTTTCAAATACCTGTGCACGCAATTAAATGTCAAATGAAAGCATTCTGGCATGATTTATTGGAATTTATAGACAGAACAGATTATTCTCCACAATATGATAACAAATCCTCGTGTGTCAACACTCATAGATGTTTATAAAAACAAAAACATAAAATTTCATACAAAGACGTACCGTATCTTTTGAATGTGGTCCCGCCATTCACTCGGCGTTTTTTTTTTTTTTATTTTTTTTTTTATATTTACTCCACACAGGAGGCCCTGAAGAAAATAATTTCCCTCAGGGCCTAAGTCATCTTTGGGGATGCTGTGTGGAGGGTCTTTTTGTGGAGAGGAAGGAGTGAACATGGGTCTTGAAGAGTCCCATGTTGTAGGAGGGAGGAAACACAGAGGCCGGCAGTTCGTTCCACAGCCGAGCTGTTGAACTTAAGAACGAATCGTAGAAGCGACCCGTTCTCATGTGACAAGTGTCAACTGTGTACAAATGTTGGGCGCGCGTTTGGCGTGTATCCCGACTACGCACCGGTGCCGAAGGGATCAATGACGCTAGTTCTTCAGAGCATCTTCCATTGTAATACCGATAGAACAAGGACAGCATACCTACCTGACGCCTGTGCTCTAAAGATTGCAGTCCGTTTGTTAAGATTGGGGAATCTATCAAACGGGCCGCCCGTTTCTGCACAGAGTCAAGGGTTTTTTTCAGGTATTTTGGGGCTCCAGACCAGAGATGGCTGCCAAATTCGACAGTAGGGCGCACTTGCGATTTGTACAGGGTGAGCAGTTGTGTACTATTAAAGTATCTGCGGGCCCTGTACAGTACGCCCAGCTTCTGAGAGGCCAACTTTACTCTAGCTTCGATGGAGCCCCCGTACCTGAGCTGGTCACTTATAGTTACACCAAGCATATCAATGGAAGGCCTGTTCGGAAGATTGCTTCCGTTGAAGGAGACTAGATTATCATTTGGATCCCTTTTAGACGTAATCAGACAGGATTGGGTCTTTGAAACATTAAATTCGACGAGATTATTTTTACCCCAGGAGGAAATACTCTCGAGATAACCGTCCATTCTCTGCTTCAAAGCCCTCCGAGCCGTTGGAGTTTGTGTGCCCTTCGGCGTGTGTGTACTTAGGTGATAGACACAAGTGGGACACCATGAGCACTTATCATTTTTTGTTATGAAAACTTTTTCTAAAACTGAACACTTAAATTTTATGTCACATAATATAATAACAAAATTGGACTAACGCCATCCGTTGACAAAATTGTAAACTATAGCACTCGAAGGCGCAAAGAGGCTCACTTGATTATCGATGTTTTTTAATGAAATACAATTTTATTTTCGAGAAATTCTTGCAGATGTGAGCATCGTGATAGTTCTACGAATGTTCAAGCGAGCGGGAAATAAATTTATGTCGAAAGACCACTGGAATATCGGCATTCAAAGTTTCCGTATCAACTGTTGATACAGCCGTGTATGAGTATGGACTTTTTGCCGTAACAACAGTTGATACGGCCGCGTGCAAAGATTTAAATGAGTATTCAGAGTGGTTGGGAAAATGAAGGAATTTATTAAAAAAATTAAGCTATTCCGATAAAATGATATTGAATTGTATTATTGAGTAATATAAATAGTGCCAAAGGGCACAATAGTAGTTTTTTTTTTACAGATACGCGTTTCATTATTTGCCATTATTTGATCATTAAGTGTTTTGATGAGATCAAGAGCACTTACCTTTTCTACTTTTGAAGAACACGCAGCACTGCTCGCATTTAAAGAGAGGTGCGGGGCTCGCGGCCGGAGCCACGTGGAACTTGTATTTGTGCCTATACCAGTGGGTCCTGCTCTGCAGTATCTCCCCACAAAGCTTACACACCACGCTCCCGTCGCTCCGGATTAAATACTCGAGCAGTTCGTGCTTGGATCTAGCCGGAGAAAGCGTCAAATCATCCATGTTTTCATCGCCATCCATGTTCATTGGTTCGAGCTTTGGAGAAAACAGCGAATTCGCTTGATCTTCCGTTAAGAAATGTACTCCGGAATTAGTATCCAGTATCAGAGTGGGTCGCGGAATGTCGGGGTCTGGGTAGTGGCTATCGTCGGCTATTTCGGAGTGTTCCTCGTCTTCGTTTCTGGACAGGAGCTCCAGGGTGATGACGGGTGTTGCATTCGGGTGATCTTCTTCGTGGAGAAAGCGGTGGTAACCTAAGGAAAGAGTAAATACATTGTACTTTCAACCAAACTGGAAGATAAATGATAAGGATTTATAGAGAAATTTGGGGATTATTTATTGGTTATTTTGCAGAGTTGAGCGTCGTGCTTTTTTGTAGTCAAAGGACAAAGCTTAACATGGTAAATATACAGAAAACAGGGACATGATTAATATATACATAGTTAGATGATAATGAGAAGTAAATATTTCAGTTTCCAGAAATGTTCACTTGGTCCAATCGATTGTTCACTTGGCAGCCATTATTATTGATGCAAAAATTTTAAGACGGTTTTATTTTCTTCTCTTATTTAACCCAGAATGTGAACCTTTGATCTTAAAATAGGTTCTTAGTTTGGGTTTAATCAAGAAACTACTAACTAACTATTTTAATATTATTTAAAGTTTTTTGGGGCCTCCACTTACCACAACTTATTATTTACATCACATTGATAAAAGAGATGGTGCAAATAATATTGTTGTATTTTTCCAGGAATGTAATCTATAAGTACTATTCTTATATATATAAATACTACAGCTGATGGGCAGGAGGGGGTCCTCTGTGGGTGAGATTTCCCCTTATCAACATTTGTTGTAGGTTTGTTTATCTCTGTGTCTATACAGGTGTCCCAAAAATAAATGTTATCCATCGAAGTGTTGATGGTCCAGCTCACGAAGGACCAGAATCAAGAATACCAAATTATGACTTAGGTAAAAAATTGATAGTTTTCGAGATCACGCATCACACATCAGTTTTTCGAGTGCCACAGCTACTAAGATTCTAATAGCCTTACACAGTCTAAAAAAAGTGCTTACACTTTTAGACATTTTTTTCATAATTATAAATTTTTAAAAGTTAACCTCGAAATGTCAAATTTTGATATTCTGGTCTGTCATGAGTTGTCTGAACAGCCCTGCGATGGATTTTTGGAGCAGCATGTGTTGAAATCGGGGCCGTCCCTTTGCAGGCATAATTGGAGCAGTCCATCCGAGTGCCGACTTGCTAAGGCACCAAGTAGGCAAGGCGCTGATAATACCTAACCCATAATACAGCCCTCTTTAGTTTTTACTACGGACCGGCCCTGGTCGAAATATCTGATAATGTACAAATATTTTGATAATAATTTTTCAAGATAATATTGATTATGACACACTAAATAGATAATATACACTAGAAATGTCTTCCATGTAGATTTCAGTGGAAACCAATGTCACTACTTATTTGATACCTTTTGACTCTGGCCCATTTATTTGAAATTCATAATGGTGATGAAACATGGTTTTGTATTGGAAATTTAATCCCTTAGGCTAATTGGTTCGGTTTTGCGAACAGAGTCCGTTGAATCAATTTGTTCGCTTTTCAAAACAGCTCATAATGGTCTCATAGAAATTGTTGTGTCTGCCTTCCTGTCATAGTTAGAAATATGTATCTATATATCAACTCGAGCGATGGGTACATTTACCATATGACTTAACTAATATTAATATGGGTGAACTGCTTACTGCGGTTTAAAGCCAACGAATCCAACTTCATTTCGCCGCTTTCCCATATTTTTAGGTTATAAATATGGCACATTTTGACAAGAGATTGCTCAAAACGTTTTTGCAAACAATAAAAATTTAGGTATGATTTGAGATTTTCAAGGCCAAAAGTATTATAGTGATTTGTTTTTGGGGTATTATGCCGTGTTGCGCTACCTCCTTCTTTAGCCAACGTTTCGGATAGCGTTACAGTGTCCATCACAGTACAGGGCAATTAGGGCAAGGTAATTTTATCTGATTACACATCTGCCCTGATGATGGACACTTCAATGCTGTCGGAAACGTTGGCTAAAGAAGGAGATAACGCAACACGGCATCTGATTTGATTACACATCTGCCCTGATGATGGACACTGCAATTCTGTCCGAAAGGTTGGCTAAACAAGGAGATAGTGCAAAACGGCATAATACCCCAAAAACAAATCATATAACTGTTTGTTATTTGACCGGTCAGTGGTTGAGTGGGCATAGCGCTTGGGTCTCACCCGAGCGTCGCGTGTTCGATTCCTCGACTGGCTAAGTCCTCCATCACAACACAAGCAACATTTTCGGCTTTCTGTGGTGGTAGTAGGAGATTTTCAAACATTGTTGGGTTATTCGTAACCCGGGAATGTTTGTCTTTCTTTTTAAAAAAAAAATAAAAAAATAAAATAAAATAAAATAATAAAAATTTATGCCAAAAAACACTCAAGTGGAAAATACTTAATATTCAAATCTAGAAGTTAACCACAGAAGAATTAAAATGTGCGCTTCTATGAAACCAAGGGTTCTAACCACAATTTGAGAAAAAATGATGATGTTTTTTTTATTAATTATCTCTAAATAGTATAAAATAAAGTCGCTATCCGCATCTGTCTTGTTTTTGCACTTGTTCTTCTAAACTAATTAACGGATTTTGATAGGGTTTTCACTATCATTTAGAGAATTTCTTCCGGATAGTTTATATACAGGGTGTATCGGCACTAACCCGACAAACTTTAACCAGCTATTCCTTAGCACATTTGGAGTAAAAAATGTTATGTGCACTTTGCTGTCCGGTAACGTTTTTTTTTAATAAAAAATTAATTAAACATATTTTCACCACATGTCACCACTGTTTTATCCTTTGTCAAAATTTGAAAGCAACATCGCAACTCTCGCGTGTTGCTGCGAACGAAGCCCGTATTACATAATCCAGTACCAGAAAAGAAATATTTTATTTAACAATAATGATTATTCACATTTTTCGTATGCGAATCACTGATTGTCTTCTTGTATTGTACACATCAGTTTTATTTTTGTATCTAAATTGTTTCACCTCTGGAATGCTTTGGTTTCACCTCTTACGCGTTTCACGTATTAAATAGTCTAATTTTGAAACTAAGAAACTAATTAGTAGATTTCCTGAATTTATAATCGAAGTCCAATAATTCTGAGCACTTTTAAAAACAATTTTCCTCACTTAGGTACTTATCAATAATAATAATTGGATTATTTGAACAGCGCCGTTGTTTTTTAAATCACCGTAAGTGCTCTGTCAAAATGTTACTTGCTAGGCTATCCTACAACGTATATTTTTTAATAAATTTAGTTATTTACAACTTCGCGGAATGTGATTTATGAATATTATTGCTTATGTTAAAAGCCTTCCAGAATTACCGGAATATAACGAGCAGCTTGACACACTTAAGTTTATTTCCACTAATTTGAAGGTACAAAGAATGTATAGTTTTAAAAACAATCCCGATGAATCAAAAAACGGTTCATATAAAACTGCTGCGCAACACACTGAGACAAAGGAAAGCACTCACACAAACGTCATGACTGCATTGGATTGACCACCTGCAAATGAATGCTGCCAGATTGCTAATTTATTTAAACAATAATTATTAAATTTTATTTAAAATATCGCAATTTTTTTAAAAAATCGACAATAAATTACAACTATAATTTAAAAAAAATATTCTTAACCCCACGCTTTTTCGTAATTGATTAATTAATTCAGAATTTAAACGTTGCTTGAAATGACTAGCCGTATTTGGTGACCAGATCTGAATATCCAGGTTCAGAATTTAAACGTTGCTTGAAATGACTAGCCGTATTTGGTGACCAGATCTGAATATCCAGGTTTAGAATTTAAACGTTGCTTGAAATGACTAGCCGTATTTGGTGACCAGATCTGAATATCCAGGTTCAGAATTTAAACGTTGCTTGAAATGACTAGCCGTATTTGGTGACCAGATCTGAATATCCAGGTTTAGAATTTAAACGTTGCTTGAAATGACTAGCCGTATTTGGTGACCAGATCTGAATATCCAGGTTCAGAATTTAAACGTTGCTTGAAATGACTAGCCGTATTTGGTGACCAGATCTGAATATCCAGGTTTAGAATTTAAACGTTACTTGAAATGACTAGCCGTATTTGGTGACCAGATCTGAATATCCAGGTTCAGAATTTAAACGTTGCTTGAAATGACTAGCCGTATTTGGTGACCAGATCTGAATATCCAGGTTTAGAATTTAAACGTTGCTTGAAATGACTAGCCGTATTTGGTGACCAGATCTGAATATCCAGGTACTTCCTCACCTTCCACTCCTTCCCTTAGCCATAAAACTTACCCCAATTCAACATAAAAATTGTTTAAATTATCGGATGTAATGAAATGCATAATAATTAGACCCCAAAATACTTAATTATTCAGGGAAATAAACCCCTGAGTCATCAGTTGGAAATACCAACGACATTAAGTGAAATTAACAATGCAATAATCCTATTATTGCATTGTTTAAAATTTCACTTAATTATTAGCATTAGCAAATAATATTGGGATTAGAAAATAATAATTTACGACAATTTACTCGGAAATCAATAAAGCCAGAATAATAAAAAAAGAAAGTTATCACTTACGTCGTCTGTAAGTGGCTTTACCAAAGTTTGATAATGCCGTCAGAAGGTGAAACAGCTGTCACGCGTAATAATAATTACAACTAGCAGAACTTGTTTATAAACACACTGTTTTTATAAATTTTTTAATAAGACTGTTAAAATAAAAAAAATCTCTAAATTGAAATGGAGTTCTACAAACTAAACTTAAAATCAAATAAATTTATTGCGAAGGTTCAAAGTACTGTACTGTAATATTATATTAAATAATTTTTACGTGTTTAATTATTGTTTAAAGTCAGATTAAAGCGATTAAAAAACCCACCTGGCAATTCTTATTCGAGTTTCGTTGTTTTTACGTATTGGCGCGCTTACAAGCATCAGTCGTCTCATTTTTAACCATTAATATTTAGTGTGTAGGAAAGAGAGAAGACGCTTTTCGACACACTTGTCGAAAAACTTGTTGAATGCCGACGGGCATACTCTTCTACAGATTTTATTAAATATTGATATGTAGGTAATATTGATGTGTAAATGAATGACATTGTGAGAATTTTACCAATAAATAATAAATGAAAATGCGGACATGTAGTTTATGTTAATTTTTTTATTGGAGCATTTGTTCGAAGTGACTACCATTATTTTCGATGCAAGCGTGTAGTCTTGTTATATTTTGATTATTTAAGTTTGCAGGATTTGCTTTAATTTCTGCAGCGGCTTCCATCACTCGTTCGAGCAGTTGCTCTCTTGAGGCTATTGGCTTAGCATACACTTTTTCCTTGAGAGCCCCCCACAGGTAGTAATCCAGGGGGGTCAGGTCGGGTGATCTTGGTGGCCAAGCAATGGCCGGACTTCCACGGCCTATCCAACGACCAGGAAACTCGACATCCAAGTAGTTCCGCACGGCAATCGAATAGTGTGGTGGGGCTCCATCGTGCTGGAACCACATTCTCCGTAGTAATTCGAGGTTCACATCTTCCAGAATCTCGCCCAGTTGCACTTGTAAGAACTCCAAATACATCGGTCCATTTAGTCTGGGAGGCAACTCGATTGGACCGAGTATTTGATTTCCCAGGATTCCTGCCCACATGTTGATGGAAAATCTGTCCTGGCTCGACGACTCCCGAACAAGCTTGGGGTTTTGTTCAGCCCAATGGTGCAAGTTGTGCACATTTAGCACTCCTGTTTTAGTGAACTGTGCTTCGTCGGTAAACAATATGTTTTTCATGAAGTCTGCATCTCTTATGACATTATGCAGCATTCTTCTGCAGTACACGACTCTGGAAAAGTGGTCATTCTCCATGAGGCCTTGGCAGCGCCTATAGTGAAAAGGTTTGAGCCCGTGCTTCTTCAGAACTCTCCATACCGCCATGTGTTCCCTGTGTCCTATCATCAGAGCGACCCGACGCACGGACAGCGTGGGGTCTTCGGTAATTAAGTTCAGGATTCTCTCCTCAACTGCCACAGGAACGATGTTGTGTCCTCCGCCGGCGCCTTCAATCCGTCCGATGCCACAGTCACGCAATTGTTGATACATCTGAAACAAAACAACAAATAACAACTGCTTTTATTATTCAGCTCAGTAATAATGTCAAATAAACAATCGCGGGCTTTTTCACTCATTTTATTTTTAAAGAACACTTATTTTAGGCACATATCAGAAAACTTACGTTTTCTCTTCATTTATTTCATTTTTTTATAGTAAAATGTATAACAAAGTGTTTTAAATTATAATTTTCTTAACTAGGTACGGTTGATATCTTGGATTCACAGGGGTGAAATTGAATTCAAGTAATTTAAATAATCCCATGGTGAGAAAGGGAGTGAATTCAATTGCAGTGAATGATGCATTTATTAGAGATTAAAATTAATTAACTTTTTAAAACGCCGTTTAGTGACCACTGAACACAAATCACCTAAAGTACAATTTACATTTTTAAAGTTGGTGGCCCCTTGTTATGTTTTTAATGTTCCCAGTTTAAATTTCAAAAGCGCTTTTTGGCATTATCAATGAATGTAAATAGTTTCAATAAACAATTGATAGGGTACAAACCTGGACAAAGGTAGCATGGTGTGGGACGCGTCTTCCAGGAAACCTCATGCGATACTCCCTTACGGCTGCTCGTGAATTTCCATTGCAAAATCCATAAACAAAAACAATATCTGCTTGCTCGGCAGGTGGATAATTGAGGGGCATATTTCAACAGTAAAAACTTAGATAACAAAACAAAAACGAAACTAGAAACTTGATGACATGCGAACTCCCAAAACAGCACTGACCACTGATACGAGACGGGGTGGCGGGAACCACACGGGACTTGAGACAGAATATGTGTGAAAGAGATGACAGTAGCGCGGCGTTGCCAATTATTTTACCCCTATACTGTGGGCAGTAGCGGAGTGTGGAAATTTTATTTATTTTTTGTTTTTAAAAGAAAAAAAATGTTACCGGACAGCAAAGTGTACATAACATTTTTTACTCCAAATGTGCTAAGGAATAGCTGGTTAAAGTTTGTCGGGTTAGTGCCGATACACCCTGTATACATATTTATAGAAAGTATCGATGATTTGTAATCAAGTCGTAAATAAAATTTTCGGGCACAATATTCACAACCTCAAAACCTTACTCCAAACCATTCACAACCCGCAATCAGCAACGCCGGGAATACATCAGCTAGTTTTTATATAAAACGATAAAAAAGTGAGGTGGAAATAATGTTTATACATTTGCCTGTTTTTTACAAATCACATTTCTTATGTTCTTTTCTATTCTATGTACTGGCGGAATCAGACAATTTTCTACCATAAAAGCACTATTGTTATAACTTAAAACATACCAAAATTCAAGATATCTGGAGGTTCCTTATTTATTTCATGTCTTTTCAGTTTTCCTCAACTTATCTTGGGAAAAATTGGGATGCCAATAGTATGAAATATTAGTTGTAAAATCATTATTCAAGGATATTTTATGACAAACATACAAAAAATATATATTGGTTCCCTTTCCTCACGGCAGAGTTATCGGTTTAACCACACAAATAATTTAAAAAAACTGTGTCTTGAGCGATAGATTTCCAGATTTATATTTGGACGCGCTCATTCCAAAAATCATATCTCCGAATATTAATAGAGAAACATTTTCAATGGCATACAGTTAAAATATTGTATCTCCAATTTTGGTCAAAAATAAGTTTGGTAGAAAGTACTGAAATATACCATATTTTTTTTGGTTCCAATATTGTATCTACTAAACCTACCGTTCTAAAGATATAAACATATATGTATATTGTAAATCTACCTAGCAATATTTTTACGAGCACAGGTAATGTATTTCTTTAATAATATAATTTATGCTAAACGAAATTTCACCCAAATATTGTATTTAATCAGATACAGATACTATAATAAGGAACCAAAATTCTAATTTTTTTATCACTTAATCTAAATTTAGAAGGTTTACGGAGATATAATAATTTAAAGCTTAGTCATGGAATATAAACTGCTCACTGTGGTTTAAAGCCAATTAATCCACATTTATTTCACCACCTATCCAATATGTTTAGGTTTTATTGAAAAATTATAAAATCATAATAATCACCTACCCACAGCAACCCAAATTTAGATAGCGGTGCTACCCAAATTTGGATAGGTATCATTCATGGTGCTACCCTAATTTGGGTAGGTGTCATACACGGGCATTGGCGGTGCTACCCTAATTTGGGTAGGTGTCATTCACGGGCATTGGCGGTGCTACCCTAATTTGGGTAGGTATCATTCACGGGCATTAGCGGTGCTACCCAAATTTGGGCAGGAATCATTACAGACATTGGCGGTGCTACCCTAATTTGGGTAGGTGTTATTCACGGGCATTAGTGGTGCCATCCAAATTTGGGTAGGTATCATTCACGGGCATTAGTAGTGCTACCCAAATTTGGGTAACTATCGCACAAGTGGTTAACAGAAAAACCGCTTTAAGTGAGCATGTACATAATGTTATCGCCTCTATAAATGGCTTCTGCTGGAAGATTGGCGCAATAATAATTGTTGGCTCTGGGCCCATAGATTGCTGCATTAAAACCTGGTCAAGTGTAAATTCAAACCAGTCGGGGATCCATAGAAGCCCGAGTAAATCAGGCCTCCAAGAAGTTGGGCGTCTTGTACAGGGCTAGGAAATTCTTCAACAGTGACCAGCTGCTGACCCTGTACAAGTCTCAAGTCCGCCCAACTATTGAATTTGGGAGCCACCTTTGGGCTGGTGCCCCAAAATACTTAATAAACCTGCTTGAATCTGTGCAAAGGAGAGCGATCCGTCTGATTGACAATCCGTTGTTAACAGACCGATTGCCTTCTCTAATGCATAGACGCAATGTAGGCATGCTGTGTCTGTTCTACAGGTATTTCAATGGAGCCTGCTCCAAGGAGCTAGCAGCATTGATTCCTGATGCACGTGCGCAAAACTCGACGGACGCGAGCTGAACACCCGTTCACGGTTGACTTCATGAGAACGGGCCGTTTTTACGACTCGTTTTTGTGTAAGTCGGCTCGTATGTGGAACGAGCTACCGGCATCTGTTTTTCCTCCCTCCTATAATCCGAGCCTCTTCAAGGCCCGCATTAACAAATCCCTTCCTACAGCCCCTACCTTATTCCGCCTCACAACGCCGCCCAACCGGGTGGTGACATAGTTCCCCTGTCTGTACACTGCACAGGCAGGGACGCTCTTGTGAGGTGTCACATAAAAAAAAAAGTAAAGTCAATTATCTTTTTCAGACAACTTAATTTTCAGTCAAAACTGTGCAGCTTTCATAATCAAAACACTTAGGACGGGTTGTTGCACAGAATTTAAACAATTCATCAAATTTCAAAATTGATTTTCAAGTTCTGTGAAGGTTCTTTCGAAGTTCTGTCTGAAAATTATAACAGAAAAAGATTCGGTCATATCTAGGAATTAACCCAGGATCTCAGCAATGCCGGGGCTCTGCTCTACCACTGAGCTAATCCTACCCTATCCCCTTCCGTCATATTTAACTGTATCATACATCGACTAAGAAGTTCCAACAACTTTCATTTTCTTAAAGCATATTATATTTGGATGGCTTATCTTTATGTATAATTGCAAGATTCTTCCCGAACTAAGTGCAATTTAGTATCTTGGATAAATATATCCATTTTTATTTTAATGTACGACATCTATTGACTTTTCTACAAGTCTACAATAAATTTTTTGTTTTATATTTGTAGTACAACTTTAAATGGTAATATTTAATCATTGAAGACAATATTAGTTAATCTTAAATGAAAATTGAAACAGAAAGAGATTTGGTCACATCCAGGAATTGAACCCAGGACTCAGCTTGCCGAGGCTTTGTTCTACCACTGAGCTAATCTATCCCCTATCTCCTTCGGTCATATTTAACTGTATCATACTTCAGAGCAAAGCCACGGCAAGGCTGAGGTGCAATCTAGACGTGACCAAAACTTTTTCTAATTTTCGTTTAAGAGTCATTAAATATTGTTTTATATTTCACATCAAGTACAAGTCACCCTGTAAAGTACAAAAATAAATAATATTATCCACGGATTGAGCAAAAGGAAACATAAAAACAGAGTTCACTTTTGATAATGATTTTATTTTTTTCAATTAACTTTATCAATACAACACTAAAATAGAAATATTCTGTGTAATAACGTAAATTCATTTTTAGTTATTAGTTTAAACTTTATATATCTATTTCTGCTTGTGCATATGTTACTCTATGTTCAAATCACATCCAAGTGACAACATTAAATTGCTTTCAGATAAAACTAAAATATAAATCTATATCAATAATCATAAAAAAAAGTATATAATTACACATCTGAATATATTTATTAACCAGAAATATAATAACGTTAAACATAATCTACTCTGCATTCATCAAATATTACAACACCCATTGAGAGAAAATCCACCAAACTGGCCTAATACAAAAAAAAATTACATAATATTGAAAGTAGTCTGGTAAATATGGAACTAGACTGTCACTGAATCAACAGATTGACGCTGTTCATTTTATGGGCTCATTTAGTGTATTCTATTTCAATGGAACAACCGTACTTAAAGGGCGATACTGAAAATATAAGTAGTCTAATTGCATACCAGAAATAACAACATTGATTTCAACAAAATATTTTTTCGTTGATAATTTTCATTTAACCTTCAGGCTCATGGTTTATTAGAAACCGTTGCTTCTCCCTCTTACTGTCATGGTGAGAAATGTGATATAAACGGTTAGAAAGAAAAAAACACCATGCTTTATATTTAATTTTAGAAGTTAACCACAAAACAATTTAAATGTACACCTCTTTGAAATGAAAGATTTCGAATGTTTTGAAATTTTCATTAATTATTTTCATACAAAACAACAAAGAAATAAGGTGACAATAAAATAAGTTAGTTTTTTTCTTTTGTTGGTATCTTGTATTAAAATTTTTAAAGTTTATTTCTTTGTAATAATCAAATTTGAAAGCGTATTTCTTCGCCTTTTTAAAACAGTTTTTAGTTTTCGAATACGTTCAGAAATATCCAATTTATTTATATTTTATTGAGAAGCGGAAATACACACAAATTCTCCGTCTTTCCGACAGCATCTTTAAGAAATACAACGGTCAATATGCCAGAGGCCTGACGGGTTAATTTTTTTTATTGAAATCAACATGGTCTAGAAGCAGGAATGCCATATTAGCAGAATTTTTACAAAACAATTTTATACACTCTTGCAAAAATAATAAAAACTTAAAAAAGGCCAATAAAAATTAATATAACAGCAACGCTGACAGATAAAGAATGATTTACTTTATATTTTGGGGGCATCATAACTCTGAAGTAATATAATTCTTAATATATTTTCACGGTAAAATGCTTTGTTACTTTCGCACATTCCTTACCAACTCCTCTCTTTGAGTTAATCCCCACTCAAAGACTTCACGGTGACTTATATTTAATATATTTTTGTTGTTAGTTTAAACTTTTTCCTGAAGAAGATGGGGTCATCTTGAGAATGGCAAACAAATTTTCTTGTTAAAAGGATGAATTGATTTAGCATTTTTTTTTTTGGAGTATTATGCCCTGTGAGCTACCTCCTTCGTTTCGGACAGCATTAAAGTGTCCATCATCAGGGCAGATGAGTAATTAAATCAAGGCATAATACCCCAAAAATCACTATAATACTTTTGGCCGTGAAAATCTCGAATCATATCCAGTTTAGCGTAACTTATTATTTTACAAAAATCAAGATTACAGATCTGAATTATCCCATTTTACATTTGTTCCAACCATCATATTGAAAATCTTGTACTTGCAATTATTTCATCCTAGTTATCTGCCAAAAAATGTCAAGTGAATCCCACAGATTGGACACAGAAAGTTGAAAATGAAATGTAACTTTCATATTTTTTTAAGTTAAATGTAACAAAATTCATAATCTTCGCTTTCATTTAAATCCAAACTTAAGTTAAAATATTTTAGAAAAAAAAAACACTTTTCGCAAGAGATTACATAATTGTTTGTTGGCGGGTGTACATACAGAATGTGAATAAAAACTCAATTCTTTCAAGAAACGAATACAAATACAATATTGGATTGAATCACCAAAAAATTATATTAGTTGAAAGAATTGAGTTTTTATATGGACAAAAGTTTTTATTCACATTCTGTATGTACACCCGCCAACAAACAAAATCTCTTGCGAAAAGTGTTTATTTTTTTTTTTTAATATTTTAACTAGCGCCGCCATCTAAAAACGCAAAAATTATAAATTGTGTCACTTTTAAACCTTAAACTGAAAGTAATATTACTTACTGGCCATTCCAATGCAGAAAAATAAATATCCTAATTTTTTTTAACAATAAAATTTAAATGAAGAAAATTTCATTTAGGTTTGAACAAAAATTATACAAAAAAAAAATGGATTGCACAACATTTCTACATTAAAAAAAAAAGTATAAAAATGATAACATAACGTTATGGTCAAGTTTGCCAGTCCATTTGAATACAACTTCTGCCTTAAGAGTGGTAAAATATAATTTCATTCTAGAAGGAAAAATAAAATGCTCTGCTCTCGGAAAATTGCATTTTCCCTAGCCAAAATATACTTTGTTACAAAAGACACTTATTTGTGAATTATATACTAAAAACACAGTACAAATCAAAACGTCTATATACATATAGGGTGTCCAGGGGTCAAGTGCATTAACTTCAGAAGTTAAATTCTATGTGATAGTAGAAGTAAAAAAGATAAATAACTTTTTCGGTTTGTTTTTTCTTACAAACAATTCAATTTTTTTTATCTTCAAACATTGGAATTTCGAAAAAAGTTGTGTATCTTTTTTAATTGTACTATCTTGAATCACCCCCTAAAGTGAACTTAACCCCCGATCACCTTATATATCTCATGTATTCTTCGTATAGCATGATATTTATATATATATGTATATAGTTAAAGTATACTCATTAAAGTAAATAAATGTTAAAATTGTCAACAGTACAAAAATCATTTAGCAAATAAAATAATACAGAAAGCAGTAAAAAGATGGAAAAATAGAAAAAAAAATGTGCAGTTGAATTAGTTAAAAAAACAGATCAATGATTCTAATAATCTTTAACAATATTTTATTATTGATTATCTATGGTTTTATACATAGACAATAATAATGTTAGTTTCAACAAATAAAAAAGTGAATGTTTTTTTTTTTAAAGATATGTAAATGCGATTTGTTTTTTTTTTTTAATGGATACAGTAAAGTCTCTATACAATGATGTGTTACAAGATATCATTTAACAAATACTTACCACAAAAGAAAACAAAATAAAATATGCATTAATAATAATCAATAAGAGAATGTTTACATGATAAATATATATTATGATAAACATACATTATGATAAATATATATTATGATAAATATATATTATGATAAACATACATTATGATAAATATATATTGTGATAAACATATGTTATGATAAATATATATTATGATAAATATATATTATGATAAATATATTTTGTGATTAACATATGTTATGATAAATATACATTATGATAAGTATATATTATGATAATGATAAAATAAGATTCCTTTCTTAGAATCGAAATGAAAAAGACAAAATAATAAAAGTATCCTCTTCAAGAGTAGAACTTAAACTAATAAAGTACGGAAAATTTTGACTTGTGCAAATCGTTAGGACTAAAATAATTATTAACAAAACATAATTAAACTAAAAAATACATTTCTTGCCAAGAGAAGTGGCGAAAATTCGAGACAAACGAAATAAAAATAAAACGGCAACCATGTTGCAACGCTCCTACAACGTCGTACATTTATCACATGATCAAAACTAAAAACATACATCTTTTTTAAGGGTCCTAAACTAAAAAAAAAGTCTCTCCAAAACACAAGTAAAATTGCCTCCAATTAAATGAAAAAAAAGCATATAAAAAAAGATTTATAAGAATCACTAAGTTGCAAAAGCATAACTCTCTGAAGGTGATTTTATTCAAATGCAACATTTTAAATTAAACTACAAGCTGGCATTCTTGGCAAAAGAAAAACATAATTTTTTCCGTACAAAGTATTCAACGTTTGCCTTTTCGTGAAATTTGTTTTATTTGCGTAGAATTGCTTTTGCAACTAGGTAACAGTCGCGCCTAATTGCATAATTGTAAAATGACGCGGAATACAATATTATGTATTTACTTGAAAATGATTCAATTTAATTCCAAAACGGTGCAAGTAGAAAATAATTGAATTCAGACTTTCGGCTTGCTGACAAGTTCGACAGCAGGCAAACCTTTTAGCCTAATAAACAAATACGGAAGACTTTTGATTTTATTGTTTTTGCAATAATACCTAATTTAAAACATTGTTTTCACAATATGCCAAACGCATAACTACGTCTTAGCATAAAAAACTCATTCAATATCCTAATATTTTTGCACTCTTTAATATTTTTGCGAATATATCTATAAACAAATTTTTCAATACGAGAATAAACTCTTTACAACGTCGAGTAAAGACGATTTGATAAAATTAATAATTATTAAACTTTGTGCGCGCTTTCAGTGGCCATCGACACATTTCAATTATAAACTATTTCACAATAAAAAAACTTACTGAATAACCCGTTGCGTAAAATATGTGTGGACACAAATGAAATTATCTTTCCTCGGACATAAATCTATACCGTTAATCATCGCATTAAATGCAAGAACGTAAACAAGAAGACGATAATAATAATAATAAGAGAATATATTGAAACTTAAAGTTAGTCGCCGACCATAAAAACTATTTATTTATCATGTTAAACTTTATCTTTTTATATTGTACTCTACACATCTTATGTTAATTGGATTATTTCCTTATACTCTTACAGCTTCATTAGGGATAAATTAGAGAAGATAAACTTATATTCTACTACTGGTATCTTGTCATCAACTCCGCAGTCATATAATCTATAATATGTCCATATACGTAAGGAGGTGCGTTTATGTTATATGTAAAAAAATAAAAGTGGGATTTTAAATTCTCGTGAGAGTGTGCAAAATAAGATAAATCTATCTATCTATGCCCACTGCAACGCTCGCGAATCGCAAGTCATTGTACAACTACGTCTAACTCAAATAATATAAAACATGCGTCAACTTATTCCCTATCGAGGGTCACTGGCCGCCTCGTCTGACGTGGTAATATTGTTTGACCTGTCGACCACACACCTGTCGGCCATCTTGCACAAATGCCGCCATCTTGTCGACAGCTAGTTAAACTAACTGTACGAGAACAATTCTGTAAGAATTATTGCAGATTGTGTTTGTTATGGCAACTATTGTAAATGTCTTGTGGTGGTGGGCGGATATTCAGGATTTTCTCCCTTTCATCAGTTCCCCACGGGGTCGGGGGACGAGTCGGGTCCGCCGGGAGACTCCATCTTCATGCTGTGAGGGTTGGGGGAGTCCATCTTCATGCCGGGCGGGAGGGGCGACTCGGCTCCGCCCATCATGAAGTAGCCGGGCGGAAAGACGCAGTCCTTGGGCATGTAGCACTCGTGCGTCGTCTTCATGTGGTTCTTCATCTTGTCGGGCCGGGAGAATTCTTTACAGCAGACGGGGCAGGGAAATACCTTTCTCTGCTTGCCCTCGTGGTATAAGAAAGCGTGCCTTTGGAAGGAGTACTTGTTTTTAAATGTTTTTTGTATGTTTTCTTTTGCACACTCTGTGCATTGGTAGATCCCTTCGTTGACGCTTGCGTAGCGAAATAAATTCAGCCCGCGAACAGACATTTCGGTGAGTTGTTCGGCGGGGTCATTGGAGGCGGAGTTGGCGCGTCTACGAACCCTGCGCCGTATAGGCTGTCTCGGGGAGCTCTGTTGACTTAAAGGTAGGTTGTTGTTGTTGAGAGTGTCGGATTGGAAGTTGGGGAGGGCGTCAAAGGCGTTTGCGTTGGATGTGGTGGCGGTCTGCGTGAGGGGGTTGACCCGTATCTTGCCTGGGTGATCGCCCTTTCCTTCACTGCAGGGTTCGGATTTGGGAGTCAGGAGGCCGGGGGGAGTCTTGCCTGAAACATCCAATACAGACATTATAACACTTGACTTTTTAAAAAGGATGACAAGACGACACATAATCTAAATAATGTGCGGAAAATAATAACTTTCAAGCTAGTAAAATACAAAAATTTATAATTCTGTTCTACATTGCTGAAAACTAAAATCTAGCCATTATGTGATTGTTTACTATTGATATAAATAAATAGATTGAATTGTCACCACGTAATAGCGATGATAACACATTTCAACAAGAGTGGAAGCCACGGTAGCCGTGAACTCAGAGCGTAAGAGCAATGAGAATACTGTACTCGCCCGATACGGCTCCCAGTGTTAGCGTATGAATGATGGTACCGGTACACTGTCTCGTACCACGAGAAAAATAAGATTCTAGGTAGTTAGTCTAGGTAATTGTGCGGCTAGTTCATGAATGACTCATCGCTACCTTGTAAGTCTTTGTGAAAAATATTACAGAAAAAAATATATTTTTAAAGATTAGACGAGTGAACAAAATATTTTTTAAAGAATCTGTTAGTCAGATTGAAAACTAAGGACTGATAAATAGAAGGATTTTGAAATAGAGAACTAAAAATCTTATCTATTCTGATTATAATCTCTAGGCAGACTCAAAGCTGCGACAAAATTCTAACTTGCTTTAAAGATAGTATTCAGTTTTCAATTATTTCCATTTAAATGGTGACTCCGACAGCTGGAGTTTTATCACTTCCTCTGCTCGGAATGTGCAGCATTTAATCAAAGTAACCATTAAAATTAATTATAGTAAAACACAATCACAATACTTAGGCCCAGTTGTTTCGCAGAAATTCAAATGTAACATTGTCATAAAATGGTCACTCAGTGCCATTTCGTTGGTCCCCGTTAAATGCAGATTATAGGCGCATTTCATCTTTCTATCAAATTGTAATAAGCTGACAAGCTTAACAACGTGATAGTTGTCCTCTACTGCTGATCACAATTTGTTCCATTTAGAATCGGCATTTAATGGGGATCTTTCAACTGTTAAAAAGATAAAATGGCGCTGAATGGCCATTCGATGATGACAATTTTATATTTGAATTTCTGTGAAACAACCCGTCCAATGTTCATTTTGTCAAACATACACAGAATAAAAGAGTTAAAATCGTGCAGTTTCTTACTTTTCCATTTGGCCATTTTCCAGATTGGGCGTGGTAAAAATAATGAGACATTTATATTAAAACAGTTAACAACAAATCCATATTTTCTTAGATAAATGAATTTTGTAACAACAAAAGCAATACTTCAAAATACCCACAAATCATTATATAGTCGTCCCAGAGAGAGGTTGTACGTATGTCATCGACGATAGTCCTCTTCCTTGTCACACGTCTTGTATGAAAAAGAAAAGGACAGAAGATACTAGAATGATGACGTCACATACACTATCTCTTTCCGGGACCACTATATTGTTGCTTTGATATAAAGAAAAATCATAGTTTTTGGTTAATTTGGTGCATTGTGTATTTGATTTAGTAGAATAGTGTGTAAAAAATAAAAGTAGGTAATTTTTTCTGAAAATAAATCCTTTATTTTAAAATTTTATGATAATTTTATAAATAGTACATCTAAAAAACAAATCATAACAGGAAAATCTAAAAAAGACAACAAAAATATTCCGCTATTAGATAGCAGAAAAATAAAACAAGAAAATAAACAAAGGAGCTTCTGATATTTCAGATATTTACTTAAAATATTTCAAATAAAGCTGCTATACAAAAAATATATTTTAGCGTAATATGAAATAATATTTTTTGGAACGGCCATTTAATAATCCTTTGAAAGTAAAAAATAATTATGTATCCTTAGGAAATTGACAATAGTAATAAATAAATAATATTTGTATAGTTAAATACTTAATAAAAACAAAATAAACATAAAATAACGATTAACTTAAAAAAAAACCTTTCCAGTAAATAAAATATCAAGCAATATGCAGAAGGCGTTTGGAGGCCTAATTGATATTTTGTAGAAGTTTATCTTAAAAATAGAAAAAAAAAACATTAAGTTACAACAAAATCAATGCTAAAAAGCAATGATAAAAAAATAAATAATTATATTTATCAGGATTTAAAAATAGTAAAATAATAATATTTGGAAGCGAAAACGGGCAATTAAAAACAATAATATTGATATCATCTGAACTTAAATAAATTAATAGCGTTTTTAATAATTATTGCCGTCAGAACACATTAATTAACTGTAATAATCTAATCAACTAAATGTAATAGGAATCCTCGAAACTGAGGGAATATAAGGGGGCAAGCAACACTTTCAAGTCTTTAACTTTACTTCACTTTAGAACCTTCAAACAAACCGTCGACCCGGCGGGTCACGTTCATCAATTAACGGCAATTCTAATTTTCCCAAATTATTTCATTTATCTTTAATCACAGAATATCTGCCGAAAGCTGCCTACGAGAGGGAAGACGGACACCAAATGGGCAAGATCAGATCATATTCTACTAATTACCCCTCAGGCGAATTGGTTCGGTTTTGGGAACAGCTCATATAATGGTCTAATAGAAATCATTGCATCTCCCTTACTATCATGGTGAGAAATACAATTTAAAAGGTGTTAGAAAGAGAAAACACCACGCTTTATATTCAAATCTAGAAGTTATCCACAAAATGATTGAAATGTGCGCCTCTATGAAACCGAAGGTTCCGACTGCAATTTTAGAAAATTACATGATTTTTTTTTTAATATGAAACGACAAAAAGTGAGGTGATGTTCATAATAAATTTGTATAATAAAATTTGTTTTGTTTTTGTTACCAGTAATTTTAGCACTGTGTTTAGACGAAAATATATAAGGTGAGCCATATTTAATGTTTGCATTAAAATTGAGTTTATTTCTAATAATAAAATTTGAAAGGGTATAATACACCATTTATTTGCAATTTTAAAACCAAATTCGCCGACATCAGGCAGCGTCTTTAAGAATTATCGCTTTTTTCTTGCCAGAGGCCTGAGAGGTTAATATAATCCAATATCAATCTATCTCCACCAAGGATGTCCACATAATATCATCAATTTGTGAAAAACACAATCGTCAATAAACTACACAGTTCAATTGAATGTTTCCCATTTGGCTGTCCAGACCAATTTAGAAGCCTAACCACCAGACAGAAGATAGAAACGCGAGAACAATAATTTCACAAACTACCCCTCAAACAGATTACATACGTCGCTAAAATATTTAAATTACTAAAAATAAAAACAGCAATATAATTAAGCTTGTACACAATAGAAGCTAATGCTTAATTTTCTAACTATGAATTATTAAATATAGCCTCAAATTTTCAAATTGCAGGGAACGTATAATTTTAAATCTGTCAGTTATATTATACCACACAAAAGAATGCTGCGCAATTTTATTTTCGATTATACATAAAAAGATGAATGATATTATAAAGTTTTGTAATAATTGATCGCTGAAATTAAAACAACGGCGTGAAGATTTATGATCATTGTACGTCTTTAACATCAATGTGAATCTTCACAACCGTTCAATGAACAAAATGGCAAAAGCATCCTATATTATGTATGCGTAGCATTGAATTGTATGGTATTATTGCACAAAAACATAATTTCACTACAAAAGCTCAACCAAAATTAATAATTTTATCATCTGTAATAAACTGACGAACATACTAAAATTTATTATTGCAGGAAAAAATCATATTTCTAAAAATTTACTTTAAAGTGTATTATTTAAGTAAGGTGTGCAAAGGAAAAAAGAACTAAGTACAAAAATCATATCAAATTCATCTTACCGACAGTTCATAATCACCGTTAATCAAAAATTATAATTTGTAATTAAAACATCTATAAATGGATTGCAAATTGCAAGATACATACTGTTTAGCACCAAACTTTACCTTTAGAGGTTCTTGTAACAGTAGATCTTCGTAGGCCACCTTGCGATATATTTTAAAATCCTCCAATTCACAAATTAGTCGAATAAAAACATTAAAAAAATTTCATTTCGAACGTGGACCGTTTTTCATGTAAGTACAATAATATTTGTTTAGCAATACGGAATATAATTTATCGTTTGCAACAATAAGTCAATAGGCACAATTATTATTAGTGTTATTTTATTAAAAATAATTCTTGGCAAGATAAAGTCTGTAGAGAACAAAGGAATAAACAAAAACAGGTCTCAATTGATTTCCGTTTACAAAAATAATTTTTGAGTGAAATTCGGTTAAGTTTTATATCATTGAGACAAATTTAGTAAATTCCATGTTTCTATTTGAAACTTTTGTATGAAATCATGCGTCAGTCGGTCGTAAAACATGGTATTCATATACCGACTAAAGTAAAATAAATAATAGCAACATTTGAAAGATTACCATGTTTGTGACCGACTGAGACAACGAGTCGAGGATTAGTAAAAGTTAGCGGTTTCGTCCAACCACTGGGAGGAGGACGTTCGTAATAAATAAAATAATTTAACAAATTCGATAACAATTTGAGTTCACGTTAGACAGGAAAGTTTCCCATCACCTTTGGTGTGTATATGAGTCAACGAGGAAATAAATAAATAATAAAATTGCGATATAAATAATAACTCAATGACCAAGAAAATAAAAGATAATTATAACAAAATTGAATAATATTAATTAACAAGGCATTATAACGTTGTAAAATAAAACTCTATGCTTTTATTCTCCAATCACCTAATAGTAAACAATAAAATATAAATGAAATAGCTCGACACTGTTGTTTAAATATCTATACATAATAAGACGATGAGCCCCGAGGCAGAGTTACCGGTGGTTGGCTACCACTTGTCCACCATCTTTTCTACCAATAAATAGTTTGGATTACTCAGGTAATTGATCTGCGAGGGGACCTCTCGCCAGCATTATCATTATCCTACTAAACTTCATCCAGCCAGTATAGGTACACAAGTATGTTTCACATAGTTAAATTAAAACAAGTTTTATGAGTGATCAACAACAAAATACAGCTAAGTTATTACCACATAAACAAATCTTCTAACTTCAATTATAATAATAAGGATAATTTTACCATTACTAGCTAGGGTGTTTGTAGATAGGGCACATTGTAATCTAATCATTAATTTTATATTTTCTTTGTCTCAATTGGAAGCTGCCCGTGAGATGTACATAAATACCATCTTCATTCAAATGGTTTTAAAAATTACCTTTCTTTGTTTGGGTCACAATACCAGCAGTCAATACTTAAAAAATGGGGCTTACAATGTTAATTCCTTCACCCGCGCTTCATCCAACACGCATCCCCATCCATTTTGATTCTACAGTCTTGTGTCAGATTAAAATCTTTCATTTTTAATAAAATATCACCACGTTTTTTCCCATCCTAACAATATATAATTTATCAAGCATTTCCTTAAGTTTTTTTTTTCATCTAAGGCAATTGAGAAAATTTTAAGTCTTCTATTAATCTCCGACACATACTTCATTTTGCAATTGTGAAATAAAAACTACTGTCTATGGTTATAAAAATGACCGAAAAAGGGGGGAAATTTTTCTAAGTTTCAAATGAATATAGCTTTTGGTCCCGAAATGCCAATTCATTTTTATAAATTAAAATCTTTTCAAAGAGGTTTTTTAACTTTTAAAACCAGATTTTTTATCACACTACTTATAAGGTAGGCAAAGGCACATGGCTAGCACTAAATTGGGTAAAGTTTTTTTTTTGATTCTTAATAAAAAAGTGACCATAGACAAAATATCCATGAAAGAATATTAAAGGTATTCTAAATATCAATCGGTTTTTAAAAACCATAATGGAGTAAATTTTTGTCATCATAAAGACAACAGGCAAGAAGAAGTACATTTCAGTAATGCCTAGCCACGGGTGGCGAAAGCCCCCGTCCCTGCAGCTGGTGGACACATCACTTCGCCTAGTGTAAGTACCAAAATTTTACTAACAACATAATTCTTTTAAATAATATTCTAATATTGTATTGAAAATAAATTAAGTAATAAGCACATTATTAAAAAAAATAAGTACTACTTAACGCATTTAAGTTCCTAGCATTTTAAATTCACAATTGCAAAACTTTGAAGTCATATACCAACCCAACAATTTAAGTTTCTAAATTTTTAGTTAAAAAATATATCTGTAAACACTCAATACATTCCGACATCAATTAAATTCTATCAGCAAGATATCGGCAGCCATCAAACATCCCCCAACTCTTATTCATAGCTCTTCAACATTTCCCAAAATATATTCTTAACATTTAAATAATTATATAATTAAGTCAACAAGGAGTATAACTTTTCACCTAGTAAGTATAAATATAATATATTAGCGGGATATTTATATGTTTAAGATAAAATAATCAACAATTATAATAGCGCCATAATGAAAAAAAAACAATCATTTTCTTTAATAACACAGAAGGGACTCGTTTTAAATAAATAATCAATATATTAATTTGTCGGCCGATAACATTTGATTAGGGCCTTTGAACAAAGTAAATAAACTGGCTATTCTGTATCATTCAACTAATATAATATTTGAAAACAATGGTTTAAAGTTACAAGTCATTAAGTAAGCTACCATTCTATCCGCCCTGAACAGGTTGTAAGTACAGAATAGCTAGCGTAGGAACAAGAATAATGATGTAAATAGTATTTTTGACAATCGACGTCTGTTAATTATTGTAACATCGGCGGGCTGTTCAGACATCAGGCAAGACAACATGTTAAAATTAATCTATCTTTTTAAGTTTACAGACTGCCATAATTCATTTTTGACTTAAAAGCCATAAGTTATAATTGCTTAAAAATATTAAAATCAGCTGCAGAATGTGTGCAAATATCTTGATTACAGCATTTCGAATCTAGAAAATTAAAAAAAAAATTCATTTTTTGAGTATTTTGATAAAGCTCGTCCAAATAGTTTGAATTTATACGCTTCCTTGAATAAATCAAATATGTCTGTAACACGTATGACTTGTTAGCAGGAGAAAATTCATCCCAATTCGAGACGAGAACAATTTTATTTTTTTGGTAATTTGGTTGATATTTGCACAAAAAGAAGAGCAGCGCCAAAAACTTGAATTAAAATCAATAAAATATAAATAATCGTGTAATCTTTATAAGAACACACAATAAAGAGGCAACTCCTGTATTTTATAAACATTCAGTATTATATAATTAAAGTTCCCCGGGGCAAGTCTTGTTGTACAAGCATTCACATTTCTCGTAAATATTATAAATTCTAAAACTCTCAAATAATTTAATATTTTTTTCTTTTAAATATTTTAACCAACAATTCATTACACGAATATTGTTGTCGATAAGGCCATGAAATTTTGCAGTACCTAACTTAGATTTATACTTTTCATTTAAATAACCATCAATAATATATTATAAACTATGTTTTTTTAAGTTTTATTTTCTAGTATTTTAGCTCTCTTTGTTTTTCACTATTATTTTTCTTTAAGTATAGTTGCGTAATTACCCTGACTAACTATTTGATAAAAATAATAAAACTGTTTGCTAAATATTTTTAATTTTACAGGTGTAGTTTTTTTTTAAACTTTTCGTCACTTTAATTGAAAACGTTAAATATGTGAAAACAACGACGCTACTTGAGAAATTGTTTAAAATTTAAAAATCTGTATCTGTGATCTAGAATAATTGAATTGTATCAGCTACAAATCTAACAGGAAAATATCTAATTTAGAATTTATTCGTGTTTATAGTAACATTGTAATACTTTCCATTATATTACATGGTGGGGACAGGGAACCTCGGCAATACAAATATCATATTGTCGTGTTGGGTTAATTGAAATGTTAGCGAGAATATATCACAAAAAATATTGCACAATAACAGGGACACTCTCAAAATCCGAGAGAGTAATATTCGTAAATCACGCATTTCAACGAGTGAAATATCCTCTCACTATCGTTGAAATACGTATTTTTAGGATGTTTCTAATCTCTCGGTAAATTGAGATAAGACGCCCCGCATCTTAAATCATTGTTTTAATTAAAAATATATGAAATTAAGATTAGTAAAAATAATTTCGGGTCCATCGACAAAAAAATACTTTTTAAAATAGAAGACAATCAAACACATTTTTGGAAAAGTGATTTTTGCAATGACAATTTAAAAATATGGTTCAGTGAAAGAACTGCAAAGTGAGATTCATCGATGCAATTGTTATATTTTTAACTGAAACAAATCAGAAATTTGTCACAAAATCACGTTTTAAAAACATGTCCACGTTTCTGTTTTTTCGAAAGACGATAATAATGGAAAGTATTTTGAACGTAATCCAGAAAGTAAATTGCGTAAATATTTTGAGGCGAAGGTTAAGACGACGACGATGAACGATAAAATAAAATAAATTACCTCGTTACGAATATTGTAAGTGTCACGATGAAAAATGCTCTAGAACTTTCCGAAAAAAGCTTACAAAATTAATCTACAGTAGGAAAACACTACAAGGCATTGTAGGCACTTCTAATACGACCTCTAATGCTCCTTCAGCCCTCAAAATACCCACACGGAGAATATCTATAGACAGGCTTCAGACAGCCGATTGCGCGTCCTGGTTCTTGTGGATTATCTTCAGGTGAGCCACCATGTTGTCCTTCCGGGTGAACTCCTTCAGGCAGATGGGGCACGGGAACACCTTCACATCCTTCTTGTGGGAAGTGACATAGTGGCGGCAGAAGTTGCTGATGTGAGTGTAGACGCGAGAGCACACCTTGCATCGGAACACGTTCTCACCCTCCTTGAAGCAGAAATCTCGCACTGACTCGCTGGTCTCATCCATCTGCTGCTGGTTCTTCAGGTTGAGGGAAGTGTACCAGCCCGCCGCAGCCAGCTCCGGGTCTTGCAGGTTTCTGTGGTCCAGTTCGGAGGGGAAGAGCTGAGAGGCCAGAGCGGGCATGAGAGCCCCGTCCGGGGGGAACTTATCGAAGTTATTCAGGGCATTGTTAATGTTCAGGCTGGAGAGTTGATTGAAGAGGTTCCGGGCGCGAGCCTTGGCCGAGTGCGCCAGGAATTTCTTGTTCTTTGGTTTGAGGTTTTTGCTAATACTAATCCTGTGTCCTGTCACCGAGTCGCGCTCGTCCGAGTCCCTGCCGGTGGAAGGACTGTGCGCGATGCCTTGGGGAGTGTACTTGTATTCGATGGGGTCGTTGAAGGAATCCAGCAGAGGACTGCCTTCGGAAGGTTCAGACTTCATGAAGCCATTCTCGGTGGGGCCGTTGGAGTGTATGTTGGGGGAACCATTGTTGGCTGCATCTGTAAATATATCATCGGTTGGCTATCATACAGAATGAAAAGAGCTAAGTATTTCAGTCATATTTGATGGTGGAGAATGTCTAGGTTTCGAATAGAGAACACGCCATATTCCAGGAGGTGAAATAAGGTGGATGCATGGTGAGCAAGTAAAGTGTTCTTCGAGGACGTAGACAGACTCCAACACACCACCGGCGAGAACCAAACAAAAGGAAAAGCTCTTAGGGAATAGGCCTGGGCGTACTGTACCGAAACCAAACGCAATGTTTTGAACCGACGTTAGACCCCCGTTTGGCAGACTGTTCCTTCAACAACATATCTGTTCCGGTTGGTTGCAGTAAGGATACTGAATAAGAGTAAGAAACGACAAAGATCCCTCTGGCTATTACCCTTTGCTCTTCCCTTTGTAGCGCAGTTCTGAACGGCGACATGTTCAAGTATTCCACATTACTGATAGCTGACAAGATGTCTCAACTTACCCCTTGTCTTGTCTTGCCTCGCATTACGCATTACGTCCCACTTAACATCAAACAAACGGTCACTGCCCGAAACAAAGTGTTACGCATATGTCCCTTTTAGCTTTTCCCTTTTTTGATTTCCACTACCTAACGAAACTCCGGAGAAGTGAAATCCAATCAATGATATGTATTATTTATTTACAAGCCGTCATAACGGATTCCCAGCGCTCCTTCTAAACTGCACCAACAACTGACGAGCAATTGTCCGAGCAGCGCAGAAACGAGCGCTGCAAATCTCCGACAACAGATAGTACGTCCAATGAATCGGCTAACGATATCCAGCATAATCCCCAGTAGGTTTTATTTACAGAATGTTATATATATAACACAAGTAGGAGAATGGAAAATAAGTACTTTCTGCCACCACTACGGATAAACCATGTTACAGAGAGAGATGAGGAATATGGAATGTAGATTGAGACTATAATATATTGTGATCGCTGTTATCTCATTTCATTAGCTTCGGGCGTATATTACAATGATAGGAAGATGCATAGATGGAACATGTATTGTATACTTCATTTACATCCATAACCAAGGATTGGACGGGTGACGGGAGAACAACAATGTTACAAGACAAGCAACACTAAATCTAGCATTATTCCCGCGCAGAATTCACATCACTAGACACTTGTTAATATATTCAGGTGTTTAACAAACCTATTACATTATTTACACAACACATGTGTCTGTCTACCAAGGTTGTGTCGAGGATTCTGTCAAGGCACGATAAAAGTGCATGTTTTAACGAAATAACATCGAGGAAAATTCAATTCAACCCAACAAAACTTGTCAAAACAGTAAAAATGTAATTTTCTCAGATTCATTAGAAAAATAAATAAAACTAAGGTTTTATGGATTTATTTTAGATAACGATTTAAGCGGTTAATTTTACGAGATTAAAAAGGCATTATATGCAAGGTCCTTGAGGTGGATTATTATAATGCTGGTCCACTTCAAATTTATACAGAAAATCTGTTTGTACAACATGTTAAATAGTTATCAAAATCTTTCAAACAAATCCACTCACATTTAATACGGCATTGCGGTTTCATAGGCGCAGATTAAATGGTTGTAAAGACAACTTACTTTTAGTATTCTATCTGAAATGACCCAGTAAAATAATTACACAAGCTGTTATTTACTGACACATTTTACAAGGCTTTAGTTATTATATTTTTTTAATCAAAAAATATGAATTGAATCATATATTGTTTAAAATTTTGATAACCCTTCCATTACCAGAAATGCAGAAAAGTCACAAATAGGACAATTTACTAGCAAAGCTTCAATTAAATCGAATCAATGTAATTATACATCATTTCACGGAGGGAAAGAATCAATCGATTGACGCAAGAAAAAGTTGCTGAGCAAGTTTACTGCAGGCTTAATGTTTGTGTTCAAACTCTGGACAGCCAACGTCGGAGATAATCCAGCAATCTATCTTATAGATGATCTATCAATAATAGTTTAAAACGTCCCACCAAAGAATGCATTATAAAGTATATTACAACAGGTATGAGGGTTGACTAAATACAGGGATCCGGCCAATGAAGTAGACTTGCGGACATACCTGGGGTGTCGGAGCGGTTCTGCGGAGAGGGCGGCGGTTGGAGATCATCACCCTCGTCGATGAGGAGGGCCTCCTCGTCTCCGGAAGCGGGTTCGTCTCCCTGGAAGCTCTCCGCACCAACGGCTACTTCCAGACGTTCGGGTTCTCCCTTGACCATGGAGTGGTCGCGGGACTGATCCATCGATTCTTCACCACCGGATAACTTGCGCGGTCGTCCGCGTTTGCGCTTCGGCTGCATGCCGCCGCCTCCTCCGCCCAGCAGCGGGAGAAGTAATCCTCCACTCTGTGGTGTCGCCTGATTGTTTTGTGAGTTGCTCCCGCGGTGAAGGCGGTGCAGTTGCGGCGGTGGACCGAGAGCGGGCGCCTCGCACTTTTCATCGTTAACCTCTGTCAATCCTTTTATCCTGAGACTTTCGGCGACTCGTAAAAAGGCAGTTAGGCGTTCCTGGTCGACGCTCACTTCTCCCCGGTACATGAAGTCCAGGAGGCTCTTCATGTCGGAGTAGGGCACGTCCTTCAATATCACAATGGGGTGTTTCTCCTGGTGGTTGACAAACAGTGCCTGGAAGTAGGGGCTGCAGGCCGACAAAACCATCTTGTGCGCCTTGAGCAGCTGTCCCTCGACGGCCAGCGTGACGTCTGTGAAGGTCTCGGCGTGAAGGAGCTGGTCGAACACCGACAGAAGGTTGGACTGGTGGTTGTTCCACCGCAGACAGAATCTCTGAGACGCCATCTTGTATTTATTTTATTAATCAACTAGGCTCATCAATCAGTTCACTCCACTTAAGTGTAGTTTTGTAAAAATATAATTTCTCTCTATATAGATATTAACGGGTGTAAATATAAATATTTTCTCTGCGCCGCCTAACGATATCTTCATTTATTGTATTTCTTATTTCACTGCTCTCCTTTCAATCTTATATTAGTGTATATTTGGTTTCTTGGTGTTGCTTTCTGCAATTGTATTCAGAGATATCAATCTATCAATCGCGAGCCCTGGAAACATAAAAAAAAACAACTTATTAAAATCAAGTCATCTTAAAACACACAAATGGAACAAGAATACAAATAATAAATTAATAGAGAAGTCCCTCGAGAAACAAATTTGAAACTGTGTCTTTTGCAGTATTGTGGGTTTTTAGTGTGGAATCACAAATAAATAATATTAATGTGCGCTTTTTGAAATTAATTAATTATTTGTGCATAACATTGCTACAATGCTACATTTTAATTTCTGTGAAACTGGGCCTAAGGATGCATAGATTAGCTAACTCACACCATTTGGGCATTGTAGGTTTGTCATCGAAGAGCGGATGAACTGCCAAACAATTCGGTCTTGGCACACACTCCTTGCTTCATTCAATTTCATACATTGTCTAATACATACCCTTGTTATTCTGACTCAACAGGTTTACTTTATAGTGCCAGGAAGTAAGTATTCATAGAATGTTTTGCTATATTATATTCTAGGAAGTAATCAATAAGTACAAACAACATGTAATGAAAACAAATTTCTTTCGTTCAGCACCTTTTGAATAATAATTGCTTGCATTGTCAAACGGAGAGAGAAAATATGACATTTAACTTTTTCAAACAAACACGGTGGCAGAATAACATAATACATAACAACAGAAAATGTTATGAAATAATGTATGTTGACCACAGTGAGGTTATTTTATCAAGGAACAATACCCAATATGACCGCATCTCAAGCACTTTGGACTCATTTCGTTGCCTTTGAAAGTACTACACAAATATCAAAAGTTTACAGAATGCACCGCAATAATGAACTTGTAATAAAACATAGTCATTTGAAATTAATAATGATAAATATACAGAAAATAAGGACGTGCTTAAGGAGACACAAGGCTCTAATAACGGGGGTCTGCTCGAGGCTTAATTACAATATAATTCAAAAATACAATATTTTTTAATTTTTTTTTTCAGACTGATACCCATGGATGTAAGTTATTTATATTTAAGATTAATAAAAACAGAACCTTATCATTAAAATATTTTACGTAAAACAGTATGAAAAATTTATAAAATGATTTTCAACTATAAAATTAGCGGCAAGCACCAGATTTTATTTTTCAACATCTGAGATCTTAGTAATACGTTCATCAGAATTAATTAAAATAAATCCCGTAGAAAGATCAATTTGCTAGGCCTGCTAGGGCAAGTTCCGTCCGTCCAATGCACCGGGGTCAATTCATGTTTTTGCACACGCCTTCTTCACTTACGTCGTTATGATTCCCTAGGGTATCGTTTCGTCTTAATACGCGCTTAAAAAAAAATAAAGCACTATTTATTAGTCAGATAATAATGAGTAAGTATTTCAATTTCCGGAAATGGAAAATAACGCATTTTAATAGTTATTTCGTTACGTGTTTCAAATTCTATTATGAATTGCTGGACTTGTAGGTACATAATCAGGGCCAGCCCTGTGCCAAACGGAGCCTGGCGCTAATAAGAACCTGTATTAGATGTTCGGTATTATCAGCGCCTTGACTCCTAGGATCCTTGGCAAGTCGGCAATTCCTTTTGCACAGGACCGGCTCTGTACAATAATATAATAAAAATCTAGGGTAAGGAGAAAGATCTATGCAGAAGATAAAAGACAAGAAACAAGTTCTTAAATGCGAATACTGTTTAAATAATTTCATATGAAAACCTATGTGTATAATTTATTGAGTAAATTGATAACAATAATTATATCACCACTTTTATTAATAAACTGAATGTAGTTATCAGTATTGTGCAGAAAGAGAGATTATCTCATACAATCAGGACAATGAGATGATATCACATTTGACAGATTGACTGATACAAAATATTATAAACAGGGTACAAGACAAGAATATTGGTTACTAATCACATTCATATGGATAATATGTTGAAATTAAATGTTGTACAACAGCTGATATTCAGTTTTCGTGTCAATTAGCATGTAGCCTATGATCACAGTGGTTTAACCTCTCAGACAAAGACTTTTATTTACTATGTGTTCCTTTGCGAACTGTCAAAACGTGATAATTTTTGTGTTATTTACGAGTTTTGCTAAAAGCTTCATAACTCACGTTTTGGGAAACGTAGCCTCATTCTAAAAAATATTTTGGAAAGATTATGAAATCCACTATCGCATTGTGTTGTTATACGTAAATATTTGCGTTTCTAAATATACATTTTATGAAAACGTCAAAAATATGTAAAAATCGCTTACCATTATATCAAAGCCGTGAAAAATGTACTTTTTTCTGAGTATCATAAAGAAATAACACTTTATATATTGAAGAAATATAATTAAAAACTATTAGTCACCTCAAAATATTAACCGTCGAAACTAAAATATTTTTACTAAATTATTTAGAAACGCAATAAATTATGAACGAACAAGATGACAGATCCAATCGGCTTAGATAATGCACCTCTACATTCCATAGATATTCTTGAATACAGACGCGTAGCGTTATTCATTATCGATACTCTGTTTTTTAAATCATGGCAATCCGTATACTAGTGATGGAAATAAATCGATTTTTGTAAAATCTCGCGCGTTTACTTGAAAAGACGTTCTAATGTCTTAACCGCTATTATCATATTTACGTCTTTTGACGTTCTAATGTTCTGAGTGGTTAAGAGCATAACCATAAGAAATTTTAAATCTACCAAGGTTTCACAAGTAACGCAACATGCTGCTTGGCTAAACTTAAGCTGTATTATCTGGTCATAACTAGAAATCAGCATTAAGATATCAATGTCTGGTCCGCAAAGTTGACCAATCCTGCTGGAGATAGCTCCAATGCAACGTTCCCTCTTTCGCATAAACGATGCATGTTACAAAAAAAATACAACAGAGCTCTCAACGCTAGAACTGTATGTATATTAAGAATGGATTTTGTTTTTGGTTTTTCTTTTATATATTCAACAATATTATTATTAAATTTATAAAAAAAACAATTTATTTTTTATCAAGTTCTTCTCTGTACATGTTACAGCTCTTCTGTCCTCTGAAAGCATTATCAAACGTTAATTACACAGCAGAGCTTGTTTATAAATAAACTGTTTTTTTTTTTAAATCTTAACACATAAAAAAAGACTGTCTGCGTATGTTTGCGCTCGGAAAACTCGACAAAGCAGTCGACCGATATCGCTGAAAATTTCAAAGTTTGTTCTTATTAGTGGCAGGAGTGTTTAGATAGTGGTTTGAATGGTATAAGAAGTCGGGGACGCCCGAGGAATACTTAATGCAAAATCTCTGCGCTGGAATGAGATACGGAGTAGATTAATATAGCGCGCCAAACGCACGCCCAACATTTGTACACGGTTGACATTTGTCACATGAGAACGGGTCGCTTCTACGATTCGTTCTTGAGTTCAACAGCTCGGCTGTGGAACGAACTGCCGGCCTCTGTGTTTCCTCCCTCCTACAACATGTGACTCTTCAAGACCCATGTTCACTCCTTCCTCTCCACAAAAAGACCCTCCACACAGCATCCCCAAAGATGACATAGGCCCTGAGGGAAATTATTTTCTTCAGGGCCTCCTGTGTGGATTTAATATAAAAAAAAAAAAATTAAAAAAAAATTAATGTGGTGAACAGTGGAAGAAGTCGAAGACGTCAGAGAAAGACATTTAGCGAAGCGTTGAGGGGTCCATTAGTTTAATAATAATATTGTTGAATGTATAAAAGATAAACCAAAAATTAAAATGTAGTTCTATAAATTAAACTGAGGATGGGTTGTTTCGGAGTACTTGAACAATTCATCAAATTTCAACGTTCATTTCTGGGATCTGTGAAAGTCCAATTCAAGTTCTGTTATTATATCATTATAGGCTAGTTGCTTGACAAAACTGAAATAAAAACAGAACTTGAAAAAATCTTTCACATAACTTGAAAATGAACGTTGAAATTTGATGAATTGTTCAAATTCTCCGAAACAACCCGTCCTTAGTAACACAATAAATAAGAATGGAATATTGTTGTCACAGAAGAACATAATTTACGACTTGGAACCCTACAAAATATAAGGGACTCGATTCATAAACAGATTTAACATGGTAGTTTAATAATTATTCTTTCATCCTTGTAAAGTTTATATTTAGGTTTTTCTCGATGCCGTAAGCTGGGTGTGTAATATTAAATGTTTATTATTATGCGTGCACGTCAACAAGCTGCATTGTGCTCGTGGCAGGAATAATCGTATGATAAGAAGTGTGTGGTTATGGTCTGCGCCCAGAAAACTACACCGAGCCTCGGAATATTATCTCAATGGGGTAACACAAGATAAGGAATTAAATATTACAAGATTTTAAAATGAACATTATGGTGTAAAATCATGACTTGTGGCTTTATCCTGGATGAGTTGGACTTTAGAGGATATAAGCGAAAGGAAAGAAGATTGAATTCAGTTGAAATAGCTTGATAATATGGCACCTAAAAGTAAAGTCAACTAAAGTAAGGTAACCGTTTACAGTGCGGTCGATTGTGGGACTTTTCTACGCAGCAGTCTGAAGCAGCGCGCGTAACGCTTGTTGATCTAAGCTATAAAATCGGACGTAGAATTAAATTGAACCATGAACTTAGGTAGCTAACATGAAACCATTGTAGGATTCAGTCAGTTCTAAAGACTACGGACGAGTTGTCGGGATGGGGAAAACGCAATATGACTGATGTTGGTAGGACACGATTGAGGAAATACTGAAATGTGGTGTTTGGGGCCTCGATTCTCGATGAAGTCATTCCACTCGAACAACGAGTGGTTCGACCCACTCGTTTGAGTGGAACAACCTTTGACTTTTGGCGTATGTAAGTATGTAACTTCGACGAGAATCAGGAATAAGAATGTCGAGTAATGTATGTACTTTAGACGGCGATTGCGAGCGGCCTGGATTAGAGAATCGATACAAAGGTGTCACACCTCAAAGGAGGTGTTGTGTGATAAAACCAAAAAGGAGGTAAAATCTTGTAGTATTGGGGGGGGAAATTTCCCCAGAATATTTTCGTATCCTGCGGGTAGGGGGTGGCATAAAATGTGACATACACACCAAATGTAGTAAGGTACTGTCAATTTGTACTAACACAAAATATTTATGTACAAAGAAAAAGAGCTGCGACAAAATAAGTATGTTTTGTGAAGTGATTAGATATTTTTGTACGGGACATTTGTTGTGCTGCTTGAATGAGGTATTTAACACTACATGACAGACAGGACACTGAAAATCACGATCAATTGAATGCCTGGTGGAAGTGACCCAGAGAAGATGAAGGGAGAGATGAACTGGATGCTCGGAAGAAGATTATAGAAGGCCGGAGGACTGGAGAAGAAAAAAGAATGGTTGGAAGCAGAAACCATTGGTGATCATTGTGTAGAGGAAGTAAAATCTTAACTTGGGATATAGCACTGCGATGATGACAATGGTTAAAATGACATATTTAGCCTAGACAAGAATATTTTATTTTGCCGCTTGACACTTTCTTAATTGTTCTGGTGTAGTCATTAGTTGCTCAGAATGTTGCTTCTATCACAAAAGACATTACCAAGCAAAGTATTCATAATCTGACAAACCCCTCAGACATTTGTCCACTTTTGGGAACAACTCATATGGTCTCATAGAAATCGTTGTATCTCCCTTACTCTCATGGTGATAAATATGATCTAAATGGTGTCAGAAAGAGAAAACACCATGCTTTATATTCAAATCTAAAAGTTAAGCACAGAAAAATTTAAATGTGCACCTTCGCACACTCTTTCCCACTGCAATTTGAAAAAGAATTATGAATTTTTTATTAATTATTTTTACACGAGACAACAAAAAAGCGAGGTGGCAATAATGTGATGTAACGCTGACATTTCCAGGGGTTACGCTAAGGAGATTGACATATACCGTTGTGGACTTTTCTGTAGCACTTTTTAAGATATATAATTCTGTATTACATTATTTTGATGTATCTCATAAGGCGGGTGCTTACATTGCTAACGCCAGAGTTAGCAATGTAAGCGCCCGAAATATTTTTTTAAGACTTGATTACAAAACATCGACTCTTCTTTCTAGACATAAAATATGCATGTATTATATAAATATAAACCTTCTAGAAGAAATCCTCTAGACGATTGTGAAAACCCTATCAAAATCCGTTAGTCTAGAAGAACTAAGAGCACAAACAGATGCGAATAGCGGATTTATTTTATACTGTTTAGAAATTTGTCCAAAAAAATATAATCATTAAGATGAGCCATTTTTAAAGCTTTTTATGTTTGCATTAATCACCTTTCAAAAGCAGTTCAGAAATATTCCATTTTTTTTTTGATTTTATTGGAAAACATCTAACGGAATATGCCAGAGGCCTGTCACATGGAAAATTATCAAGGCAGCTATAAAAAATATATCATTAATGTTGCAGATGAAAAAGTGCAAATAATATTTGATATTATAAATTCACATGCATCACAATAATTTCCGTATTATATTGCAATCGTAAAATATTCCTCGTTGGCAAATTGTTATGAAATACAATAAGGATGATGTCACACATCACACAATGTGAGCCAGGTCAACTTCTGTGCTGTGTGCTCAGAGGGTATAGTTCCTTTCAGGACCAATTGAAATATCCATAACAATTGTGTAGGAATAGAATATTTTATGCGGGACGCATGTTGTGAAAAGGAAAATAATAAGAAAATAATGATTTGAGATTTTCACCGCATATTTACGTTACGAGACAAAAAACCTGCCCATGATGAAATAATAACAGAACTTGAATAGAATTTTTGACCAAAAGTGTTCAAATTCTGTGAAACAACCGGTTATTATATGCTAAATATGTAGTTTGTTGTGTCAGCAATAAACTAAAAAATTAATATATTATTCTAATGTCAACACTAATGTTTAGTTTTCTAATAATAGCGCAACTTTTCATTTTTACTGCTGCCGAAAATCTGTTTTGTCTGCAAAAAGTTCCTGACACTGTTTGGAAATTCACACAATTTTGCCATCTAGAAATTCTAGTTTAACACAACTATTTTTAGATGTCAACATTATTTCTAACATGATATGGAGTTTTGAAATAGCCAGTTAACTGTCTAAAAATAAGACAAGACGCCGTATTGTTAACTAACTCGTATTGTTTGATAATATGAGTTAGCTAGCCTCTGTGTTTCCTCCCTCCAACAAAAGGTTCACTCCTTCCTATCCTCAAAGAGACTATCCACACAGCACCACTAAACATGACACGGGTCTCGAGAGAAATGATTTCCAGTGTGGAGTAAAAAAAAAAGTTGAAACTCTTGACGATGCCGGGTGGTTAACTAGAATTACATAAAATAACGCTGCCATCTACAACAGAATACAAGACGGATGTAAGCATAATGAGTAAGATCGAGAAAGGGACGCTTATGTGGTTTGGGCAAGTAGAAGGAATGAACGAAAGGTTCCATCACAACTCAACACAACGACAATTAAAAAGTAATACAAAGTCCATTAAAAGTGAAGAAAAAATTAACCTATAAACCTAGTTTTTCTTTCATCACTTTTTAAAGGTGTGTTGAATTGTCATTTTGATGAGTTATTCGGTCACCAAACGAAGAAAGGGGTGTGAGGAGAATATCTGACACAAGTGTGAATGATAGAAGAAGTTGGGGATGTCAGAATAACAGAAGAGCAAGTATGAGACGATGTATGAATGTGAATGAGGCAAGGAGTGTGTGCCAAAAGACCGAGTTGTTTGGCAGTCCGTACTCTCCGCCTACCCCTGCGACGAAACAGCAAGATGGTTATTTAATTAGTTATCTAAAACAAATTAAGAATATTACTGAGATTTCTCTGAGAAAACTTTTAAAAGATAATAAAGCTCATTTCCTGCCGTGGATAAAGAAAATATTTACACACTTGTATAAATAATGACCATTCAAAATATCCCTAGTCACCCGCATTCTCTCAGATATGTTCAATCAGAAATCTATTAGCATTCCTAATGGTTACCTCAATTTCTCTTCCATTACAAATGGCCAATGGCGAATGGAGAGGCGACCAGCAAACATTAAACAAACATTTAATGTTTAATCTTCAGGTTGTGAAATTATCACAGAAACACCTGCGAGAGATTACCAATATTGGTGTATAACACCTAACAAATATACAAAACAAAACAGAGGGTTTAATGCAACACTACAAACAACTGACAAAAAAAATATCTTCAGGTAATAATACAAAGGACATGTTGTTTCGGAGAATTTGAACAATTCATCAAATTTCAACATTCATTTTCGGGTTCTGTGAAAATTCTATTCAAGTTCTGTTATTATATCATTATAGGCTAGTTGCTTGACAGATCTGAAATATTAACAGAACTTGAAAATTAACTTCGAAATTTGAATAATTGTTCAAATTCTCCGAAACAACCCGTCCGAGGCAATTTCCAACAAAAAAGATATGATATGAGATTTTCACGTCCAAAAAGCCTGTTTCATCGCGATTATATTTTATTATGCTGTGTTGCGCTTCCTCCTTCTTAAGCCAATGTTTCGTACAGCGTTACAGTGTTCATCCTCAGGTCAGATGTGTAGATTGTGAGGAAGTGTGTGTTTATATATACATAGAGATGATAGCGTTTTGTGAGCGTTATTATTTATTTATTAATTATTATCCGTTAAAGGCTTACATAAAGGCTATCATAAATCTATAAACAGTGCAGTAGATAAGTGTGACTGATATAAACATATTTATTTAAAATTATTGTAAAAGAAAACAAATTGAATAGGAACAAAAAGAAGTAATACGAAATTATCTATAACACTTTCATGTATTGAAATAACATTCATTTAAACATGCAGAGTTAAACAGTTTTATCAAGTAAATTAGCTCAACTCAATGAAAAAATCGTATTAAGGCGATGCACTACGTAGTAATGTAAAATCACGTGTTTTTGGTTTGAAAATTTGGTCACCTAGAAATGTTTCAGATGCTCCAATTTAATACTGCGAGTAGAATACATCCTGGCCTTTGAAACAATCGAGTATTTTTTAGATAAGTATTTTTATAAGCCCAGAAAAAAACAATGTATAAGGCCTATGAAAACTGTTTAAAGTTCAAAATCTCCTGCTTACGAACCCATTTTCAGTTATGGTTTTATTGTATAATGTGGCAAATTAATTTATTTATATATTAATTTAATTTATTTATATATTAATTTAATTTATTTATAAATGATCGAAAAACATTTATATACTTGTGCCTGAACATCCACAAAATAAAATAAAAGGCACTTTTTGGCCATGTTTTTTTCTTGCATAAATCAAAAAAGGTGGATGGTGTTAAGCGGGAATTTAAGCCTTATCGCCATCTACGCAAGGTGTGTTATTGATAGCGGCTCGATTCAAAATATTACACGACGTAGTGCATCGCCTTAAACTATTAAGCTTATATAGTATTCTACACACTCGTTAATTCTACATACATAGTAAACACTTCACCACAATCCACACACCTGCCCTGATGATGGACACTATAATGCAGTACGAAACGTTGGTCAAGCGGGAAGCTCGGCATAATAACCGAAAAATTAATCACAGTAATTTTCAAAATGTTTTAACTTTAATTAACTCCCTATTTGAGGCTCTGGAGTTTTTATTTATTTATTCCTTTAGATTTACACACAGTACAATATGATACAAGATATAATTAAAATATTTTTAGTGATTGTAGATTGTACCTTATCAGGTCGAAATTATTGGTTCCTAACTAGGCAAATTGCCCGTTCCAAGGAACCAAAAATATGTGAAAGTAAGTGTGTGATTTGTCTATGTCTATAATATATCTCATTAATGTTTTAATTTGTGATGTTTAATCGTTACAATATTATGATAGAGTCGAACTTGAGCTGTTGTATTTATTTATTTTGTAAGAATATAATATCATCTTTGGGGATGCTGTGCAAAAAGGCTTTTTTTACAGATAAAAGGATAAGGAGCAAATCTGGGACAGCCGAGCTGTTGAGTACATTAATGTGGTAAATTACAGTGTACAAATTTGGGCATACGATTGCGTTGTGTTCTGCCTATGCATCGGTGCCTAAAGGGTCAATGATGCCAGTTTTTCAGAGCATCTTTCATTGAAATAGTTGTAACACAACAAATAGCATTCTTGTCCAAGGTACACGTTTTAAAGAGTGAAAACTCATTCGATAAGATGGGGGAATATTTCAAAAAGATTGGTGGATTCGAGATTTTTACAGATTTTTAGCAGTTACGCACAGTTGCCATATATACAGGGTCAGCAGATGCGTACTATACCTATGACGACCCCAATATGATTCAAGAAATATGGTATTTATGGTTGGATATATCATTGAATCAACTGCGACTAGGTACCCTGATTTAAAGCAATTCAATATGTTTTGATATAAAAATGACATAAAATCAAATTAGGCAAACCGAAGGTCACTTAATGATAGCTCCATACTCAAACCGGCCTTACGCACAATTTAACTACATCTAAGCAGTGGTTATAAGTCATTTTGTACTATTCAGACGTTAAGTGCCGCGCTATATTTACCCTGCTTTTATAAGTACGGGGGACGATGTCAAGCTGTTATAAAAATACATATTATGCGCTTAGTTGATAGATGCAACAAACTTACAAGATATGCTTAAAGTATTAATTTAATTTGTTGTGTCCAAAATCAAAAAGATGATTGGACACAATTATTGCAATAAATTACCGCATAACCGAGTAACCAAGAGCTAATCTATAGTTTTCTTTCAATGCCATGGATTTGTCTTAAATTTGAATATACAGGGTTTTCCAATAAGAGGTGTTATTTTGATATTCAATCGTAAAAGATCAATGGTTTCGTTGCTTGTGTGGCACGTGGCGCCGTCTTGTTGAAAGTAAACGTTGTCCAGATCAATACCATCCAATTCCGACCATAAAAAATCATTAATCATATCTCGATAGCGCAATACATTCACCGTAACTGTTGCTCCAGCCTCATTTTCGAAAAAGTAAGGTCCAATGACTCCGCCGGACCATAAACCGCACTAAACAGTAACACATCGAGGATAGAGAGGCTTTTCAACAATAACTCTTGGGTTTTCCGAGCCCCAGATGCGACAATTTTGCTTGTTGATGTAGCCACTGATTTGCATTTGATTCACTCAAGTGAATTTTCATAATTTCAATGCGTTGTTGAAGCGTGTATCATTCCATTTTTATTAATGGCGTAGTTTCTTCCTGTCAAATGTCAAAAAACGACAGCTTCAAAAGTAACATCTACCGTAATAGCGGGCTATTCAAAATAACACCTCTTATTGGAAAACCCTATATCTATTTATAGCCAAATTTTTAATGTCACTTTTGTTTTCGGGAATGAACGAATTCTAATCTTCGAAGCGGAATTAACACATTTCCCTCCATCCGATTGAGCTGAAACTCGATAGATAGACTCATCGTCGATGATAACACATTTTTATCCACTTTTAGTGGCAATCACGTACCTATACACATTTCCCTGAAACCGGATAACATTAAAGCGGTTAATATAGAAAATAAATGTTGGTCCTACCAGATCGGCGGTGATAAGGTTAAAACTTAGTCAAACCAAAATATTCATTTATAAATATTTTTTAAAAGCCATTTGAAAATAGATGTATTTTAGTAAAAAATATGGGTTAACAAACTATAATTTTAAATTCTGTTTTGAGGATTTTAAAATCCAACATTCCTCATATTATCTTAAATTCTACCCCTATGCAAACATTCTATGAAGCAAGTTTGTATGTATGCATTAATAAGCAATGTTGCATTGAAAAAGTTTTGTCTGTGTTTTGTAAAACAAGATTTAGGTAGGTACATCATTTCCAATAAGGCTCGTTATAAATTGTGTCAAATGATTGAAATCCTCATTTTCTAACGTAAAACTTTTAATTATAATGTGAAGGACAAATGTTAAGCATATATAATTTTTTTATTTCCCGTTTTGTCTGATATAACCTTGAAGGGACCTCATTTTGGAAAATACCAGTTTATTCAAGATGAAAATTTCTTGCACTTAAAAGAACCTCTTAAATTCAAGTGCGTTTCCAAATACACCATGGATATAAATAAAGAATATATTTATCAATGCATTGCATATTTTCAGCATCATTTAAAAAAAGAACATGGGTAATTTGTACAACAGTTTGAAATCAGCCTAAAACAATTGGAGAAAAGAAACAAATGCATTCAAGGAGGAAGCATTTCCAACACGATTTAAAAAATATATAGAAATAATTCTTTTTAATGTGCTCAATTTATCGGTTCCTAATTAGAGAAGGGTTTGTGTAGTGAATTTTATACTGCTGATAATATCAACAAAAATATTATACATTTTCGTGAAAGTTTGGTTACGTCTTCACAATTGAACGAAATATCTACGTATCACAATTGAACGAAATATCTACTGATAACTTCTTAGATTTTATCATTTAAGGATTTAAAATAATTTTTAATGTACGTGCGAATGGACAAAAACGGAATTCATATATTTTTGTAATTTTGGAAAGATATTCATTGGATGGATTGACAACTAGACAGGAGTATGTACTTGATAAATCTCAAGGGAGTCCATAGTTCAACCCATGAACACGTAAAGGCGCGTACCTTTTTTGTAGATAGGATATTTTCAGAATTGTATATTTCACACATAAATAAAGTTTTTGCAAGAAATAATGTTCATAAATTTTTCCGATGTAAGTTTGTGGATTATTCCTTTCATCGGAATTGGCAAACATGATTCTAACGGGTTTCCAATGTGAATTGAATTAGAATACGGCTAGAATTTTATTTGGCGGGCGTAGACACGTTTCTAGCGCCTGGCGAGAAAACATCTGGAAAGCGTGAGGCATCAGGCAGTCGCCATTATTATTTGTCATTTACTCAGAGCTCCGAGCCTAGCGGAGGTCTAATGCAGCAACAACTGCTGAGAATACCCAACTAGCAGTTAGCTCGTAGGTATAGGCTACAGGCGACTGCCTGCCCAAGAAGCTATCAAGGTTATTTATCGAGGGCGGCACAGGTGGGAAGCGAGAATCTCTTCTCCGTACCGATTTACGGTATTAAAAACTGTTCAGCTCTCGCATTTAAATTCCATTTCCCGTAATTCGCTCGCAGCAAACGGTAAATCACAAATCTCACAGCCGAAACAATCCTTGTCTATGGCGGCCTGTCAATTCTATGGATTTATAGAACTGTCAATTTTATTCCAAATTCAAGCCAATGCTTCAATGGCTGGATGCAACATTTCCCGTTTCTTTTATATTCAAACACGAGTGTGATAGTATAATATTATGTAGTGAAATTCAGATTAATTTGGTTTAATTGTCACAGATGAGGATTCCTACAGGTGTCAGGAGCGCTATCTGTTGTAGGCACATTGGTTATTATTACGCATTGAACGACCGAGCACTTATTACGTCATCAGCAGCGGGCAACGAGACGAATCACGACACATTATAACACGGGACCAGTCGATGGGAACATCGGCAAAAACACACATCACATTAGAGCTTGAGTTAGTGAAACAGTGAGATTCTACGAAAGTGTAAAAGTTAACAACCCTCGGATGGGAAACGGGCGCAGCCCTTCCGCCATGTTAGTCCTGTGAAATGTGACTGAGCCGTGTCCGTGTAGAACTAGAGTGTGGTGTGGTCGGCCGCGCATACACCCCGCCTCCCCGATACTGTACTGACACAACTGCGCCACCCTACCGCCGAGCGAGGTCAAAATGGACTCTAATATCACACAACAAAAAACACACCGTCATCGTTGAAATGGCGGCATATCGTCGCGGCGCGGGGTAATACGGTAAAATATTGATTTATTGAAATATATTGATTTTTAATCTGGGGGAGAGTACGACGACCCTGCGTAATATTTTCGGAGCACCGTTTGAAACACTTTTGCCACACTGTCACTAAGATTTCGCCATAAGGAAACAACACCAAGGGATACGCGAGGGGTTGAGGTTTACAAAAATAATTACCTCTTCATTTTTCCGGTTGTTTCGAAGCTGAGGGTGAATTTTTCTCCAGGCACGACACGATCAGCGCAGTTTTTGGAACGCCATGTCAGCATAATTTTTCGTCTCTCTCCCGCTACGCTGGGGTTAATCGCCCTTCGGCCGGAGCGAACAGTGACGGAAACAGCCGATCCCCGCCGAGCGTTACCGAGCGGAGCTGCGGCGTGACCGAGCGTCGAGCGAGGCGAGGAAAATATCTAGGAGGGGCGCAGGCCACCACACCAACACGGCACGGGCGAACTCCGCGCACCACACACAGTCCACCGTCCACACCACAGCCACAGATCACTAATATTATTATAATATATCCCAGTAATTAATCAATCAATCCCGCAGTTACCTATATACTTCACCGTGTTGCCAAATTTACACTTTCAAACTTCACAAAAGTTGCGAACAACACGAAAACTCTCTGCCGTTCGGGTGATTTTCCACTACCCGTTTGGCACGCACTGCGAAAGCGCGCCAAAAATTCAGAAACGAAAACGAAAAATTTAAACGAAAAGCCGAAAGGACGATTTTTTCTTGTAAATCATGCGAACTGCGGGAGCGACCGGCCGTGATTTGGTGCAACTGGCTTCACTCGTCGACGGGAGGAGAGGCAATGGAGGACGGTACCCTCTCTCGTGGCTGCGCCCCGCGCCCCCCCGCCCCCACCCCTCACCGCACACCTCCCCCTCCGGAGGGTTAGAAAGTTTTAAAAGTAGATTTCTAGAAAACACGCAATAAACTCGTCCTGCTCATCGGAACGCGCACCTACTTAGATATTATACACACACACCCACAAACACTTCTATCGTTCATTTTCCCGTCCACATAACGTCGGACATTATCCCGTACGTAGATCAAACAAATTAATAACCCTCAAATTATTATGCACTTTTATCATTATCTAGTTAACTTACTTGCCTCGTATTCACATGTCAAGTTTTATTCATATTTTTTATATGATTAGGTATCGCATAAGAATCCCATCTGCCCTGAGCTAGTAGGACTTTGTCATTCCGAATTTTGGGAATGTTGTGAGAATGAAAAAAAGTAAGGAATGGAAATGAGACCAGGCTTGCATGGTTTTGTGGTAATACGGCAGTGGGAGAGGAAGACCGGGGAGTGCCTGACTTCAGATGTGGCCACTAAACATGTCTAAAGCCATTTCAAGCAACGTTTCGATTCTGTGGTTTCTCGAAGATACTAATAATGAGAGAATTCGAGATACCACTTTGGAACAATTTTAACAAAAAAACAACAATTTATTACGGTACCTTCTTCAACTATGGAAAATGATTCATTATAATTCTTTTAACAATAATTCATAGCATTTTTCTAAGAAAACGTAGATAGACCTTCAAAAACTGAATATACCTGCAGCTAATTATTATTATCACGAACACTGATAATGTCAATGAATTGTTATGAAAAGTGATGTATTCTCTCGTATTGTTATCGTGGCAGGAATGTCAACCACTTTCGAAACGTTATCGCGGTGGCGAGTCGCAACACGGCCGTCTTATTAATTCGAAAATTTAAATTTCAAAATAAGAATAGAACTTGGAACCCGCTTGAAATTCCCTTCACGAGTCAAACACATAATAATAATATTATTTTGTTTACGTGTTTCGGTGTTTTCATTGGATTTTTTTTCGTTCGTTTTTGTTGAATTATTTTTATATTAGGTACAGCTTAGTGATAAGGAAGATTGTTGAGTTCGACTTGACGATTTAAAAAAAAATACAAAATTATTTTGGATAGATGGGTACGCTTGAATATCTAATTTTAGTGAGAAATATACTTTAATATATGTATGAGGATAAAACTTGGTCAAATCTTTACGGGTATATCACGCAGTGTAAAGATTCCACTGATAACAGGCAGAAAGTCGAGTAGATTTAAAAAAATATATATAAATTCGCCCCTGTTGGTAGATAAAATGGCGCCATTTAATTAAGCTCAAAAGCCTTCATTATCGTAATCCTTAGCTCGTGTACTGGGTAAGATAATGACTAAGGAAGGCGTAGAAAATATTCTGAAATATTAATTTTCCCATTGTATATAAAATTAAATAACGTGCCCCAACGTTTTTTCCCCAGATGTATGTATAAGAAAAATGAAACAGCACGTTTTAGGTCAATATTAGAGAAACAAACAAACTTATTACGACAATTATAGTAGCACGATAACGCCAGTTGATTGAGTCAACGTCTGTCTTAAGTTCAAAAACGTTAAAAAAATCGTTTTGGGGTAAGTAACTACCAATAAATTAATGTAAGACTTGTAAAGGGTTCGTCTATGATAAGTTATAAAAATGTCTATGGTTACATTTTTATTAAAATTTGAATTTTTAGTTCTGTAGCTATTCTATGCTAAAAATAATGTTGCCTAGCCATAAAAAAACTCGGTCTTACAATTTAACGTATGTATAGGTAATGGAGTAGGTACCTACCTAACCGCGCTAGCTGCATTTTATTTTATGATTGGAAACCTTAATATTATTTTTCAACTAACCGACGATAATTTTGATAGCGGTTTTACCGCCTAAATAACAATAAAAAATCTATAACGATAACGGTACATGTACTGTTTTGCCCTTAACGGGAGTTCGCGGCCGCATGAGACATGAGAACACCATTTCTAATTTTTGATGGATTCTAGTTTCTACAATGGCGTATTTTTTGGTGGGTAATCAGTGTGAATGCCATGTTGTTTCTTTGAAAAGTGATACGTTACAGTGGGCGCTTGATGTTAAACTATGTTAATTGAACTGGTCTTTAATTTCCTCGATCTAATACGAATACCTATAGCAATCAATAATCTGTTTTTTTTTAAAATGTAATTACTGCAGTCCCAACTATCCGAATCCGGTGTATACGCGGGGTATGTTGTGAGACCGAGGGAAGTGGGAAGGAGATGATTGAGAGGAAGGTTGATTCACAACTGTCTGGAGCCAGTGGGACTATGGAATCACCAGTCTTGGTGTGTTATGAGGATTAAGGGAGTGAGAAAGGAAAGGAGACGGGAGGAGGGAAGTTGGGGAGTCCTTTCTATTCAGATCTGATGATGACTTATTACGGAAAAAGCCATTTTAACCGGAGCTGATACTGAGAAGTTCCATCTGAGTCGAAGTGCTTTTATCGGAAACGAATTCTAGTATTTTTTATTGCAAATTATATACAATCCCTAAAAACCTTTGACCCCATCATTAACTCATTAAAAAGTGTTTTTATAAATATTAAAACCCTTTTAAAGATTTGTATTGTTTCCATACCCTTGCAATCTAATTAAATGTTTTCCCTTCCAATCTGTTGAATATTAAATAGGTACTTAATTACATCTACCCTCTGATAATATCTGAACTAAACAACCTAACCCCACCCTTATCGTGCATTGCTTCCGCCTATTATCTTCAATTTGTTATCTGCTTTCCCCTATGTGCCAACTCCGCGGGTAATAAAATAAACACCCCTTTGTACCCCAGTAGATAAGTACTTAGTGATAAGTACTTACCCTGGAACAACTTACCCCATAAAGAAGTTTTCTTTGTTAGAGGGAGAGTACGAAAATATTATTTTAAAACGTGCATTATGATTGCGACTGTGTTTTGGTAAAACTCTTTTACACAGCTAATTTTTTTGGGAATGTTACTTATCGATGGTTTTAAATGGAATATCTTTAAAGTTTTTTTCTTCAATGCCCCCCCCCCCTTTCATTAAAAACATATCAGCACACGCGGAAAAAACCTCCGCAAAAGTGAAAATTACATGTTTTGAAATATCAAGACCAACGCGGTTAGCAGTGTTGGTTCTCACTCAGGCGTTGCGAGTTTGATCCTCTACTATTTAAGTCCGCCAATTTAAAGCCATATTTTCTACTTATGATGGTGCAGATGGGTGGATTTTCAACATTCTGAGATATTTTGTACCATCCAAAGATATATATTTTTAAACAGTATTATCAAAATAACAAAATACCATTAAGGCGATGCCATACGTAGTAGTTCAAAATAATGTGTTTTTGGTTTGAAAATTTGGTCGCCTAGAAATGTTTCAGATGCTTTAATTAAATACCGCGAGTAGAATACATCTTGGCCTTTGAAATAATCCAGTATTTTTTAGATAAATCTTTGTATAACCCCAGAAAAAAATAATGTAAAGGCCTATGAAAACTGCTTTAAAGTTCAAAATCTCCTACTTACGAACCCATTTTCGGTTATGATTTTATTGTATAATGTGGCAAATTAATTTATTTATAAAATGATCGAAAAAAAATTAAATATTTATGCCTGAACATCCACAAAATAAAATAAATGGCACTTTTTGGCCATGTTTTTTTCTTGCATAAATCAAAACAGGCGGATGGTGTTATGCGGGAATTTAAACCTTATCGCCATCTACGTAAGGGTTGTTATTGATAGCGGCTTAATTTAAAATATTACACGATGTAGTGCATCGCCTTAATCCATACATTATACCTAATCACTAATTGAACAGTTCACATGTAAGATTTTTGCAATGGTGTACGTATGACTTATTTTAATTAATTAATAAAACTCTCTTTTTTAATTCCTATGAACGCCCCCTTGTAGCCTGTTACTGCCCTCCATTTGCCCTCGAGGCCACCACCGCCCCCTCGATTTTAACAATGCCACCAGGAGGACGGTACCGCCCCCGTTGAGAACCACTATTTCACACCATTATATCTATTTTTTATTGTGATTGCCCACAATAGTCCCAACTGCCCCGATTCAGTGGGACTACCAAATCACCATCTTGGGTATTGTATTGCTAATTTATTAAGTAAATTATTGGTAATCCGGTTAAAACACGGGCTTGCAGCATCTTAACGAATGAACTAATACGTTTGGTGAAATTTTTTTAGTAAAATACGAATATATTATCACGATGTCGGAACACTTGTTCATAAAAATCCTAGTATTTTCGCATTTCGTCATTATATATTATCGAGGCAAATGCAGGTGCATGAACACATCTTTAGATATATTAGGAATGTACTTAAAGTTCAAAAGAAACGATCCCTGCAATCTCGTTTTTAACCGAATTATGAATGATTTGAAGAGATTTTTAATAAATCATTAATACTCATTTTTCTTAGTGTATAGTTTAAGGCGAAGCTTAATGCTAAATCACTATTTTGATTAATCTTTATTACGAATTGGTGTACATTATGAATACAAAAAAATATTCTTTAGATAAATTGAAGGTTTTCCTATCGTTTCGCTTGAGTAAAATACAAATAAAAAATAAATTACTCAATAAAAAAATATAAATGTAAACTACTAAATTTTTTTTTTTTAATAGAGATGTATGAACGCATAAAGGAAATAACTTTAAAAAATACTGTATTATAGCTAAGATTATCTGTGACAGTTTCACTTGATTAACTTTTTTGCTTTCTTATCAAATTATTTACAAAATAAATAAAAAACAGTTTTGTGCTTGAAATCGAACGTTTCTACACTCCATTTGTCAAGCGATTTTAATGCCTGTTACCCACAATATAAGGTATACCAAGAATATACACATTTTTTGTTTATAGCTTCCTCTTAAGGCGGAAGAAGTTGGAAATATAAAAGTTTGGAAAACAACATGACCCCCTGTGAACAAAGTTTTGTATTTAGACGATGAAGTACGTAGGAATGCAAAATCATGTTTTTTTGGTTTGAAAATTTGGTTGCCTAGAAATGTTTCAGATGCTTTAATTAAATACTGCGAGTAGAATACATCTTGGCCTTTGAAACAATCGAGTATTTTTTAGATAAGTCTTTTTATAAGCCCAGAAAAAAATAATGTAAAGGCCTATGAAAACTGCTTTAAAGTTCAAAATCTCCTACTTACGAACCCATTTTCGGTTATGATTTTATTGTAAAATGTGGCAAATTAAGTTATTTATAAAATTAAAAAAAAATTAAATATTTATGCCTGAACATCCACAAAATAAAATAAAAGGCACTTCTTGGCCATGTTTTTTTCTTGCATAAATCAAAATAGGCGGATGGTGTTAAGCGGGAATTTAAACCTTATCGCCATCTACGTAAGGGCTGTTATTGATAGCGGCTCCATTTAAAATATTACACGACGTAGTGCATCGCCTTAAATGCGTTTGAAATTACTAGCAAAGTTTTCCTTGAATATCAAAATTTAGACAACACCAATGAAAACAGTAACAGTGTAATGTCGCCCCTCTTAGGAAAGTAACCCGCATATTAGGTTCACTTCTGAGGGGCGTGTGAAGAGGACCGCAAGGCGATAGGCGCCGTAGGCAGATTTCTCAGACGTCAGAGGACCGTGCCTCCACGTGGTTAATTAGACCTCGAAAAGTGTGAAAGCAAACGACGACTTTGGAGAAGTGTGGATAAGTGCGTCTTATAAGTGTGTTTCTCCGTCTAACCACGAGTTTGTAATAAAAAACGTATTTTTTTATGTGGTGCTCGTGAAATAGCATGAATGAATTCTTTGAATAATGATTTTATTTGTTTTGAAAAGCGTGCAATCTGATGTATCTACATGTGTAGCGGCTGGCGAACACGGACCAATAGACACATGGATGGTATAAGTTCTAAGTTACTTCATCCCGTTTACTAAAAAAAGTTTGTTTTAATTGTCAATATTAATAAATAGATATAAATTGTATTGCTAACCGGGCTATAAAATTTTGGCTTTTATGGTTAAAAATATTCAAACATAAAAAATTCTGTTCACATCTCTCGTTAGAAGATGACTCTACAATTTGGTCTCTTGTCTTTAATAATCACATCTTTCTTCTTTCTGTATTGTAATATGACAGTCAATTATATATATGGCACGGTAACCGGATAAATCATCACAATGATAATTAATCACATGTTTAAAAAGTTATATAAGGTCATGGAAAGTGATGAAACAAAAATTTTATTAGCTGGGTTATGTAGGTTAGGTTAAAAAATTTTTTTTTTCTTCGTTTGTAATGACTTTATCACTTTTTAAAAGTGTGTTGAATTGTCACTGTGTTGAGTTATCATGGAACCATATGGCACTTGTGTGGTTAATTCTAAATAAATAATTTCCACCTAACAAAACTGTGTTATTCAAATAATCCGTGCTATTTTCTGGATTGATCGAAGACAACAATCCGCTACATTTCATTACATTTTGATTTTTGTTTTCGGTAATAAATTAATGTAACTCTTGGATGCGGAAATTAACCCACTTCCCGATATCAGATCGAGCTGAAATTTTGCAGATAGGCTCGTCGTTGATGACATTGCGTTCTTTTGGTGATAATCACGTACACACACGCGGACATCTACGCATTTCTTTGAAATCATTATATACGAAATTGATGTCAATCCTACCCGATCGGCTTTTGGAAAGTTTGGCAGAGTTTCCTAATCCAGTTTCTGGGGAGGAAGGTACATTTATCAGTCAAATAATTATTTTATGATAGATTTAAAAGACATTTTATGATAGATGTATACAGGGTGTATCGGCACTAACCCGACAAACTTTAACCAGCTATTCCTTACCACATTTGGAGTAAAAAATGTTATAAGCACTTTGCTGTCCGGTAGCATTTTTTTTCAATTCAAAACAAAAAAAAAAAAAAATTCCACACCACATCACTGTCATTGGCATTGCTTTTCGTGTTTAACAGCTGTTATAAGCAAGTATGTCGAAAAGCGTCTTCGCTCTTTCGCACACACTAAATAATAATAGTTAAAAATGAGACGAATGGTGCCGTGCCATTTCGTTGTGATTGTAAAAGTGCGCCAATATAGGTACACACGTACATTATTCAACGAAATTCGAATAAAATATTGCCAGAAGATGGGTTTTCAAACTTTGACAAAGGATAAAACAGTGGTGACATGTGGTGAAAATATGAATAATAAATTTTTTATTAAAAAAAAAACGTTACCGGACAGCAAAGTGCAAATAAGATTTTTTACTCCAAATATGCTAAGGAATAGCTGGTTAACCTTCCAGCGGGCGCGCTGTCGTAAAATTTACGACAGACGCGCCTTATCGCTTCCCCCACTCTTTCCACTTAGTTGTAAGCATCGAGCTATGCTAGAGTCAAATCAAATGTCAAACATTTACCGCAAGATATAAATGTTTTTCTCAAAGTGAGTTACGGTAGGGCTATTGAACCGATGACAGAAGAAGAAAACATAAGCTTTCCAAAACTCGGTGTTTGTCGGTTATGTGCACTGGATAAAAAAAGATCCTCAGCATCAATGAAGTGTTGCCGTTGCCAGTCCTTTACATGCAAGAACCATTCTTCAGTTGAGGTGGTTTGTAACAATTGTAAGGATGGGAATATTGATTCTGACTAAATAGGTCGATAACAAATTTTGTTTTGAAATATTAAAATGTTTTGAGTGTTGCTTCGTTTTTTTAAGAAAGTCAATTTGTTTTTGTTTTAAGTACTGCCTATTATCATTCTTCATATCCTTAAAAAAATCCCTAACATTTGTATAAAGAAAACACCACTTACATGGAGAAAACTTGATGACGTAAAATTTACGACAAGCGCCCGCTCAAGGGAAATTTCTCAACGCGCCCGCTGGAAGGTTAAAGTTTGTCGGGTACGTGCCGATACACCCTGTATAGTAAACAAAACATATAAGTGTCCTAGATGTGACCGTATCTTTTTTTGATTTTTCTGTTTAAGATTCTTTAATATTATCTTCAGTAATTAAATATCAAAATTTGAGGTTTTACTCATTAAGTTATTCCAAAAAATGAATTATCGTCTGTAAAATAATGTTGCGACTTCCTTGGTGTTCTGAACTCATTGCGTTTTGAACACGACAAGTGAACCGAATCGAGCAATTACATCGTAATCTAACTGTTTTGATCCAGCCCGTCCAGGGGTAGATACGGTGTGCCGTATGGTGCAGGTCGTAATATAGTGGCAAGAGTCTATTCATTCTTACAAATAAACACATTATTATATATTTGTGTTCATTGTAAAGAAATCATTCCACTGCTATTCGAGTCATGGGTTTTGCCTATCCTATAACCTCACTTAGGCCTAAACTTTCACAGGGTCGAAATTTTAACACACCAGACACTGGGAAAATAAGACAATAAAGAATTTTTGTTTTCGGTTCGTGAACAATTTCTGACTTTCAGTTTTTTTAATCATGTTTTCAAATCATTTTCATTAAATAACAATATATTATATTTCCCTAAATAACTATGGATACATACATTTTTATAGCATTTCAGTATCCCGAGCCAATAAAAATGCATTCAAGAAGTTTCATTGCCTAAGCATTTCTTCTTCCCTTCCCCTACAATTCCCCTTCTGCCCTTCCCTTCTCTTCACATACTCCCCCCTTACTACCCTACCCTTCTAATACCCACCCCTATCCTTCCTCTCCCCTCCTACCCTAAACTTACCCTTACCCTACCTTTCCCCACTCTTCCCCGCGCTTCTTCTACCCTTTATTTCCCCTTCACCTTCCCCTACCCCTTCCTCTACATTCCCCCACCTTTCCCCTCCCCTCCCTTTTCCCCTCCAATACCCCACCTTTCCCTTACCCTTCTCCCACCCTTCCATTACTCATTCCCTTCCCTTCCTTTCCCCGTCCCCCACCTTTAATCTTCTCCCACCTTTCTCTAATCTTCCCCTTCCCCCTCCCTTACCATACATTTCCTCCTATCCTACCTTTCCCTTATCCTTCTCTTACTCTTCCTTTTCTCGTTTCCTGCCTTTCCTTTCCCCGTTACCCACCTTTAATCATCCCCCATCTTTCCCCTAACCTTCCCCTCCCCCTCCGCTACCCTTCCTTTACCTCTAACTACCTCTTCCCCAACTCTTCTCCAACTCTTCGCCTACCATTCCCCTTCCCATAACCTTTCCCTTCCCATATCCTAGCACCTCCTCTAGCCTTCCTCCCCCTTCTCCTTTGTTTGTTTTAGTTGGTTTGTTAACATCTATAATGTGTTATTTTTCAAAAACAAATGGTTTCCATCCATTATCGGCTTCTAACAATATTATAATACGTTATTATGACATATTTCTAACCACAATACACTTTGACAGGGGGCATCTTAATTACATGTCATTATCTCTTTGGAATGTTGATTTTGGAAACCTCAGGGATAAGGGATACCTACATATTTGTTTTCTTTTGGTGGCACTCTAAAGGGGTAGATTAGGGATAATGGTATCTGTATTGTCCTTTGTAAACATAACAATAGTCATTTTGCGAAAGAAACCACAATAAGTATTAGAGGCACCCACTAAGTAAATACATATACTGTGTAGAAAATTGATATTATTTATTTATATCAGGCATTTATTAGTACCTACTCAAAATTACAATGTTATAATTTGTCATTGTTATGTTTAGATCCTCTTTTAATGTTCATATTTGTAACGTGACACATAACATAATCATAACCATGACAGGGCATAATAATTCTTACGAAAATCACTCCACGATTGTGAATCACATATCAAAGGTGATTTATTTATTTAGAAAATAATACCTAATAGGAATAAAATCCAGATACGGGTAGCAGTAAAACAAACAGTGCAGTTTGAAGGGCCGGTACATCTTATGTGGTGGGGGTAGGCATCTGTAAGGGGTCTCATTGTGTCGGGAGGGTCGTGCCGTTTTCAGTCGTTACCATGGTTTGGTTCGCTTCGCCGTCAGCGCGTTTCTTTAAAATGGCCGTTCTTTTGCGACTTCTTCCTGTGGGGCTACCTGAATGAAAATGTTTTTAAACATCGGCCTCACATCTTAGAAGAACTCAACCCGTCGAGATGAGTTAAAATACGGCCGAAAACTTCAGGAATCGCCTTCATCAATGTGACGCTGTTGGGGGACATCATATTTTCGATGTTATCTTCAGATGAATAATAAAATTGGCTCAGAGCCGGCTCTGATTGCAGCTCTGCAAAATAGAGAATTGACGCTCAATCATCAGCAGATTATTCAACAAATAAAAATCAAAATTTCCTCTGAAATCCTAAGATTCGTAAGTATGAAATTAAATACCTACCCGCCTGACACGATTATATCTATATTGGAGAGAGTTCAGAAGAAATTTCTGACATTTATTGAGTGTATATGGTCTACAATGTATTTTTCTTTCGTAGCAATGCAGATTTTTAAACATCGGTAAATTGTTTATCAGGTGCTGTCATGAATTTATTTTTGCACTTTGGTTCAATCCAATAACATTTGTGACGAGATGCTAACATTTTACATTTGTAAAGTTTTTCAATGTTAAAAGCGGCTTATCTCAAGAATAAAAAACGTCTCAACCTCCATACAAAATACAACTCTGGTTGAAAAAAAACGTTGGCTTTTTGAGATTTGGTGCGATTTTGGGAGATTCGAAAAATTAAAACTAACTACAAAAACAAAAATACTGGTATTTCAGAAGGAATTTGAAGATTGATTGGCATTGCAGTTCCTTATTGAATTGATTAGCAAACGCACCGACGACTTTCCGCTGCTAATCATGCCTTCCACCTTTCAAGTGACTATGAACTTTCTCTAGGTTCAATTTCCAGTCTGGCGAGCTAGTCCAAATTATATCTGGAGAAATAGGATCATATTTGAGAATATTTTGTGCCATTTCGAGGGGGTGTGCCGTGTGCCAGTCGTGTGCTCTGTGTTCAGAACCGTTGGGGTATTTCGGGAGCGTCGTTCCGAGAGTATTGTTTTACTGGCGTGTGGCAGGTAGGAACTCTTGAGAGTGGGTCGGCTATTTTAAATACACAAGTAGTGAAATACAAATAAAAATTCCTTGACTCTATGTCCATTTGACATATTCCCCTATTTTAACAAAGAATTGCAATCTTTATGGCACACGAGTCAGGCCAGAATGTTGTCCTTATCCAAGTGAAGATGCTCCGAGGAACTGGCGTCATTGATCCCTTCTGCACCGGTGCGTAGGCGAAAAAAAAAAACACCAAACGTGCGTTCAACTGTACACGGCTTCAATTATTTGTCACATGATAACTTCGCTTGACTCGTTGTTGAGTTCGATAGATCGGTTGTGGAACGATGCGCTGGCTTTTCTCGGAAGGTTCTCTTCAAGACCCATGTGTACTGCATCCTCTCGTCAAAAATAACATCCACAATTCTCTCTTGCGTGTGAGGTGTTTTTGTTTTTGAGATTTCTCTAGATGAGGTGTGTGTTCATAACATTGCTAATGCTCGGACCCACTCCTTGGAGTTCAGAAGCATTCACCGGTATCATCGGCTCATGTGCTGGTAATGAATCGATATATGTAGATATAAACCAAGTTCTGTAAGACCCTTCGCGTTTGCAGCGCAGATCATTGTGTGACTTTTCTGCGTAGGGTCCACAGCACTTGGTTTATGTGGATTCCTTACCGGCACATGAAAGCCGTCAAGTTATCCATCCACAAGCAAAATTTTCCCACTATAATGACGTCAGTGGAAGGTATTTAAATATTGTCAGGTTATTCGCAAAATGTGAACGTTTGTTTATAACGCGTCCGTTAGTTTGTTTATTTATTGTTTTGAATTAATGCAAATCTTAGAAGCGGAAATTAACTCACTTCCCGGTATCCCGTCGAGCTGAAACTCGGCAGATCGACTCGTTGTCAAGGACAATGCATTCCATCAACTTTTAGTGGTAATCACGCACACACACGTGGACATATACTCATTTCTCTGAAATTGGTTGACATTCTCTCAATCGGGATTTGGCCCAGTTGTTAACGCGGTTGACTTAAGTTCCTGTGGAGGAAGAATGAGTCCTCAGCCAAACCATTTTTTTTAAATTTTACAATAGATGTATTACACTTTAGATTTTTTACACTTAATATTATGGCAAAAAAATTCGTCCGTTTAAAAAAAAATATAAGTCTTAATTTCTTAATCGCGATAAGAACAATCCTCACATCCCGTCCTCGATAAAATTGGGCATTTTGACGAAGAAAGATTAAAAAATTCCACCAACAATAATAAATTATTCGTCTCCACTAATCTATGATTACAGATATTTTACCTCGAAGATAAACAGGAGATAAATGAACTATGATTGTTTCTGGGCGACATTTAACATCATTAGGTAACTGCATCAGCCACGTTAAAACCCAGAATAAAATGTCCAACAGATAACAGTGCTATATTTTCCTACAATTAAGGAAATCCATCGGATAACATGAATCTTCAGGCCTGTAGGCCTATTTTGTCGGAACGACGCACAGTGGGCTGAAAATCGCCTTTCATAGACATAGAGACTTGAATTTTCAAGGGTATTTTTTTTGGCTAGAAATGGATTCTGCTGATCATTACTATGCTATAAAATTTCGTACGAAGCAATTGCGTGTACAAATGAAGGAGATATCATTTTTTAAAGAAAAATTTGTATGGCACTGACATTAAAAATGAGGCTATCTCTGGAATCATAAGGTTTGCAGTTTAAATAAAATATTGTAAACTAGACAAAGCATACTCATATGTAAAGCATTTAAGAATTAAAATGAATCATCAACATAAAAAAAGTTTTTTTTCAACTTTGAGGATTTAAAAAAAAATAATCACAAGTTGCGCCACAATACGAAGTACCTATGTCAAAAAAATACAAATAAATAGTAGTATATCTGTGTGTAAGGATATAATGATCAGCAGAATCCATTTCTAGCAAAAAAAATACCCTTGAAAATTCAAGTCTATATCTATTAAAGGCGATTTTCAGCCCACTGTGCGTCGGAGTATTTCCGCTTTGAGGTGTTTTTGCACAAAAACGGCGCTATACAAGTCATCCAAGTATTATTATTATTATTTGCAATAAAATTTAAATAAATGGAATATTTCTGAACGTATCCAAAAACTGATTTAGAAAGGTGATGAAATACGCTTTCAAGAAATAAATATACATATTTTGAAATGTTAGAATTTAGAGTGCAAACATTAAAAAATATACTGATAAAACAAACTTATTTTGTTAGACAAATGCTTTATAAACTTTAATGCTTAAAGGTGCACATTTTAATTCTACTGTAGTTAATTTCTAGATTTTAATATAGTGTGTGGTATTTTTTCTTTCTAACGCCGTTTGAATCATATTTCTCATCACAAAGGTAAGGGAGATATAACGTTTTCTGTGAGATCATATGAATTGTTCCCAAAAGCGAACAAATTAGCCTAAAGGGTTAACGATTCGCAAGAATATTGGTTTTTACCATTCATATGTCTATGGTTTTTACAATAATTAACTTGTAGATTCATGTTGATTGGATAGATTATTACTCGTTAGTACTTTATTACTGGTTTTGGTGTAGATTTTCCTTGTCTCTGTTTGAATTAGCAACTTCCTAACCTCCCTGATCTTCAGGTTCATAACATTCCACAGGCTCTGCGACAGTTGGCTCATCAACTCTTGTACGGCTCCACACTATAAACATACAGGGTTTTCCAATAAGAGGTGTTATTTTGATATTCAATCGTAAAAGATCAATGGTTTCGTTGCTTGTGTGGCACGTAGCGCCATCTTGTTGAAAGTAAACGTTGTCCAGATCAATACCATCGAATTCTGGCCATAAAAAAAATTAATCATCTCTCGATAGCGCAATCCATTCACCGTAACTGTTGCTCCAGCCTCATTTTCGAAAAGTAGGGTCCAATGACTCCGCTGGACTATAATCCGCACCAAACAGTCACACGTTGAGGATAGAGAGGCTTTTCAGCAATAACTCTTGGGTTTTCCGAGCCCCAAATGCGACAATTTTGCTTGTTGACACCGATGTGGAAATGGGCCTCATCACTAAAGATGATTTGCATTTGATTCACTCAAGTGAATTTTAATAATTTCAATGCGTTGTTGAAGCGTGTATCGTTCCATTTTTATTAATGGCGTAGTTTCTACTTGTCAAATGTCAAAAAAATGACAGCTTCAAAAGTAACATCTACCGAAATAGCGGGCTATTCAAAATAACACCTCTTATTGGAAAACCCTGTACATGGTGTCCGGAAATTGGCAGTGGAAACTCATGCGGGAAACTGGTGAATCAATGTATTGAACCCAGTAATATTTACTTTGGCACTTTTAATATTATTTTATTATTGGTTTAGATTGACAGACAGTTTGAAAATGGCCTTGAAATCCGAAACAGCTGTAACAATAATAAAAACGAAAATACTTGCCGAATTTAATAATAATATTATTAAATTAAAAAAGTCTAGAATTAGCTTCCGTAGTCGAGGGGTAAGGCTCTCGACTAGCAATCCGGAGGTCGCGGGTTCAAATCCCGGAGTGCACAAGTAAATTTTATTTGATTAATTTGTATTATTTCACAATTTAGTCATTTAAAACAATATGTAGCACATTTGCGGCACGTTCCAGAGTGGAAGATACTCTCAGTATCGCCCTGGTGAAAACAACCATTCAGAATTGAAACGTTGGTTGAAATGACTTTGGCAGTGTTTGGTGGCCAGATCGAATTGTCACCTCCCACCTTCCTCTTCCCCATCTTCTTTTCCTCCCCACTACCTTCAGCCTCATGGGATAACTCCAGACGGTTGGGTACAGTTTGGACTCTTGTACGGTGCTTACATAAAAAAATCCATTAAGAGGAAGCTACAAGCCAAAAATGTGTATATTCTTGGTATACCTTATATTGTAGGTATAGGCATTAAAATCGCTTGACAAACGAAGTCTACAAACGTTCGATTTCAAGCACAAAAATGGTTTTTATTTATTTTGTAAATAATTTTATAAGAAAGCAAAAAGTTAATCAAGTGAAACTGTCACAGATAATCTTAGCTAACTAACTAACTAACTAACCATCACGCCGTTTCCCCGCAGGGGTAGGCAGAGAGGACGGACCGCCAAACAACTCGGTCTTGGCACACACTCCTTGCCTCATTCACATTCATACATCGTCTCATACATACTCTTCTATTATTCTGACTCTTGACATGGCCCGACTCGAGTATCTGATTCACTTGATCGTGCCATGTCTTCCTCGGGCGTCCCCGACTTCTGCTACCATTCACATTTGCATCATATATCCTTCTTACACTCCTATCTTCGCTCATTCGCTCTACATGCCCAAACCATCTAAGCGTCCCTTTCTTAATCTTACTCATTACGCTTACATCAGCCTTGCACTCTTTGCGGATCTCCACATTCCTCACACGATCAAACATGGTTTTACCACACATACGCCTCAGGGATCTCATTTCAACAGCATTTAATCTACTTTCATCCTTTCTTTGCCAGTTCCATGCCTCACTTCCATACATCAAGGTAGGTACCAGCACTCCGTTGTGGACTGCTAACTTCGCTTCTTTGGACAATCTTTTGTTAGCGCCTACGGCGTTCAGTCCTCCATTAACGGAATTACCTGCATTTACCCTTCTTTCAATATCTCTGTCAGCCTTCCCATCTCTCGTAAACATACTTCCTAAATACATAAACTCATCCACCTGCTCCAAGTATTCCCCATTCACAATTATATTGCACACTGTTTTCGTACTCTCTCTTTCAAACACCATTATTTTAGACTTACTTACATTCATCATTAACTCATTCTTCATGCATACTTCGTTCATCCTAGACACGAGAGACTGTAGATCATCTATACTATTAGCAATCAGCACCGCATCATCAGCATACAACAGGCAACATACTTTCAAATTATTCAAATTCGCGCCCAATCCCATCTTAGCTATAATACAATATATATTTTTAAAGTTGTTTCCTTTACGAGTTCATACATTTATATTAAAAAAATGTTTTTTTTAGTAGTTTACATTTATATTTTTTATTGAGTAATTTATTATTTTATTTGTATTCTACTCAAGCGAAACTATAGGAAATCCTTCAATTTATCTAAAGCATATTTTTTGGTATTCATAATGTACACCGATTCGTTATAAAGATTAATCAAAATAGTGATTTAGCATTAAGCTTCACCTTAAGATGGATGGCCTGTTAGCTATAGCACTAAAAACTCACTAAAACAATGAGTTCTGGCGTTATGAAATATTCAGACCTACCTATTTATTTCTCCCACAATTGAGTGAACCCTTTCTACTAAATTAATAAAGTCAAGACGCAAGAATCAATTGTTGAAGAAGAAAAAAATAGTCGACAATAATCAGTAATCACTAACAGTAATCAGTAATCATTCATTATTTTACACAATTATTTTCCAATGTAGCAAAAATTTAATTATTAGTAAAAAAAATCATTTCAAGGTAAAATTTCACTCTATTCCACGCCTTTCTTGTTTTTAGGTTAGCTTCACTTCCCGCGTCTTGCCCTTATCGCCCAAGAAAACACTTGATTACGATAACGCCACGTAGTTAGGTACCTAGTACCTACCAGCGATTATATTCTTAGATATTATGGCCCATGAATACTGGATACAAGTGGGTACTGGGTAGTTACTTAGCTACCCAACATAATATTCTCACTATAATACCGGTCTTGGCTTATCGCAATCCCTATGATTCGTCGCGCCACGTTTCGCGGTTTTCCGAATCAGAACACAACCACCAACCACAGTGGAGTAAATTTGAATTTTATTCTATTGTATTTCAAGGAAAAATGATTCATAATCCAGTGTTGCTAGTTTGAAATTTTACATAGAAAGTTTTAAAGTTATGAAATCTATACAGGCCCCTATTATCATAATATTATTTTGGTGGAATTATTTAGGCGCAATTGATTGCTGAGACGAAGTATTTGTCTGTCTTGGGACATGCTCTACCATAATTTTGAGTTCAACAGCTCGGCTCTGGTAAGATTTGCGGATTTCTGTGTTTCATCCCTCTTAGAACATGGGTTCACTCCTTCTTTTCCTCAAAAATATTATCAACGTGGGAAATTATTTTCCCCAGGGCCTCCTATGTAAAAAATTAATTCAGTGCTTGCCTACCTTAGCGTCATAATAATACGATGTCCAATATCATATATATAGGTACCTACACTAATACGCTATGAAGGCCATGATAGAACAGGAATGACTTAATGCGTCAATAGAACACCATTATGAAGTCTGATGTAGATAAACGCTGCAACGCAGAAGAAACTTGGAAAGGAAATCACATCACACTATTTAATATTAACTAAATACTTTTAAATAACTTTCCCTCGTGGCTCAACGAAGGTATAATAACTACATATTATTCATTTTTAGATTTCAAAAGGCGCCAATTTTTTTAGTTAATCAGGGCGTTGTTTAAATCACAATCGACAACTTTAATTTTAAATTTCAAAAGGCGCCAAATGCAAATTTATCCTAGCGCCATTTTGAACCAGGTGCTTCTATAAACAAGATTATATTTAATCATGTTAATTTATTTACTTATTTATATGTTCATTGGGCTTTAACATACATCGATATTTATATATTTATTAACGTCCTATTGGGATTTTACATAACGATTATAAAACTAAATAGAGAACAACAGTATTCACAATTAAGAATTGCATAAATTATGATTACTCGTTATTTAGATTAGCTATAAAGTGCCGAACTAATTTGTCTTTGAATGTGTCAAAATTTAAATTGAAAATATCAGCGACAACTATTGGTTCATTGCCTAGTCTATGTATTTTCTCCATAACAGAATTAAGTACGAAGTTATTGGTGTGAAATAATATATAATATTCAATCTAATATGCTTCGGAGGTACATGCAAGGACAACAAATTTAAATCGTTAGGGCACGTAATTGAATACGAAGTTATAAAACAAATAAAAACATAGAAAGATATAAAGAAATATCTCATATAAAGATATAATAATAATTCAGAACAGAGGTATGAGGTCTACTTTGTGCTGAAGCAGATATACTATAATATTCTAAGTGTGTGGCAACTTTTAGTATATAATACCTTAGTATTTATATAAAAGTTAAAAAATAAAATGTTGCCAGATTATATTTATGTTAAATGTGTTAGGATTAATAGTACATTCTATGGCTACCCTACGAGAAGCTACAAAGATTTTAGGCTTCCTAAGACAAATTTATCGGCAACACAAAACAATACTTATTATAGAGGTTTCAAAAATGTTCATTGAACTCCCTTTAAATTTTAAGGAAGCCAAAAGTCTTGCAGTTTTTCATGGGTTATGCCTCAATGTCGTAAGGTCCAAATATTAGTACGTAGGTAATGGAACATTTTTGTAGTAGTTTTAGAATAGATGAACACCAGATATAAAATGTTCAATTTTAATATTTTAAAATGTTAAAAGTAATAATAATTTTATAATCTTTATAACAAACCGATATCCGCACGTGGTTTAAAGGAAGCAATATTATTAAAAATTAATGTTATGTTGATAGAGCAAGTTTAATTTCCCATACACGATGCAATCTCTGCGAACAAGAATTATACTCGTAGTAGACAAGTACTTAAAATTAGTGCGAAAAGCAAGTACATCAAATGGAGTATGGAATTTATGTCCGGGTTAAATCTTCCCCATAGGAAAAACTAAACCCTTCCACTCAATTTTCCACAAATGAACATCTAGTCAATCAACACTATGCAAGTGCATTATATAAGCAAAATAAATACAAAACAATACAAGAACAACACGTCAACTCACCAGAGATCAAATGGGAAAATAATTCACCGACTCCAGATATTTTCATATCAGAGGGTTCGGCTCGGTAGAACTCCTAACAGGGCCTATAAATCCTACTGATCCCTCAACATAAATATTTAAAAAATCTTTAGTTATCCTACATGTATTCAAAATGACCGACTTTTGCATCTTTATAAATAAATTTTTTGATAGATCTAATACGCCTAAATTTATAATGAGAGAGCTAGGTATAATGCCAGTAGCCGAAATAACGAATGGTAATATTTTTATAGTCTGAGAATGTCAAATTCTTTTTATCTCATTTCCTAAATCTGTGTATTTTCTTATCTGTTGTATTATTATTATTGTAATTAATCATATATATTCTTTGAAGGGAGTGGCGGATACGATGATAGTGTGGCCATGTTTAACAAATTCACTTCTCGTTTCGTCACGACGTTAGCCCATGACGTAACGTAACCCCCGCTTTCAAACGCGTCCAACTTGGTCAATCCAGTTTTTCCGTGGTCGTGTCGACCTCCCGAACCACCCACATTCACCCTGCGCTGGCTTTAAACTCAACCATCTGCCTGCCATGTGCCCAAAGGCTTTATTGTTATCACGCCTTACCAATCTTATAGCAGCAACCTCTCATTCTATCGGTAACCGGACAAATCAGAACGACAAATTATAACACTTTTAAAAATAAGTAAAAAGTTACGAAAACTAGTGAAAATTATTTAAACAAAATTAACTAAGTTGGGTTAAGGCGAAGCTTAATGCCAAATCACTATTTGATTCATCTTTATAACGAATTGGTGTACATTATGAATACAAAAAAATATGCTTTAGATAAATTGAAGGTTTTCCTATCCTTTCGCGTGAGTAAAATACAAATAAATATACAAATTACTCAATAAAAAATTAAACACAAACTACTAAAAAAAATATTTTTTCGATAGAAATATATTAACGCATAAAGGAAACAACTTTTTAAAAACACAGTATTATAGCTAAGATTATCTGTGACAGTTTCACTTGATTAACTTTTTTCCTTTCTTATAAAATTATTTACAAAATAAATAAAAAACCAGTTATTTGCTTGAAATCTAACGTTTCTGGACTCCGTTTGTCAAGCGATTTTAATGCCTATTACCTACGATATAAGGTATCCCAAGAATATACACATTTTTAGCTTCCTCTTAAGATACAAATAAATAATACATTTCTACAATGCTCTATCTCATTACGAACAACAGACTAGACAAACTATTATGAACTTATGACTAACAGATTGCATACACGGTTCGTCGATCGCTAATACAAAACTATATGTACAATGCATTTGACCAGTGGACGTGATGATGCGTTAGAATATACATATATTATTATTTATTTATATTTTGTACAGGCAGTTAATATACATGACCATACTTACCTGGTAGGACACTTAAGATTCACACTGTTTATTAGAGAAATTGAGATATGTACAGTTCGCACGCTGTGGATATAATTGGAACACATGTTATTAGAATTGTCATCATTCATTCTGGTATTTATTTTAATAATATATATTTATGTTCTTTTATGAGCGTGTTCAGGAAAGGAAAAGTAAATTTTATATTGGGTGGTATAACAGTGCAAGGATTTGATAAGAATTTATCTTCCTAAATGTGGTTCGTCCCTCGATATGAGACAGATTGAGGAGTAAGGATTCAAATAATGTAAATCCAATAAGAAAAGATTGATTACGATGTATTATAGGCAATATAAGAATGCTACTCTCAGGCAGGTATATTGATTTAAGGATACGAGATCCTAAAAAGAAATATTTTTAGTTTCTAATACGAGTTCTATTAGGTAAAGAGGAAAGGAAGAGGAGAACTCAATAGAATGTATTATTGCCTTAATTACAAACATTAGATTGCACAGACCCGTGAAAAATCACGGGATATAATAATTATTGTAGGATTTGTGAATCTGAAAGTATTTATAAAATTTAAAAAATATTGTCAATTTTATTTATAATGTTACGTTACATTTTTTCAATTTGGGTGGTGGGTAATGGCACCACCGCCCCGGGAACCATTCATTGGATAACCAAAACCTCTTCCATAGGGCACCGCAAGTGGTTCGCTACGTTTAGTGACTTAACAGGGGTCCCCGGGTTCATGGGGTGAGGATTGTCTAGTGCGGCAGATGCGTCTGTCCAACTACTGTGTGGCGGGCCAGATTTAGAGAGACTGATCCAAAGATGACATAGGCCCGAAGGGAAATTAATTTTATCATGTCTAGCTAATGTTAAAAAAATCACCAAATCTTACTTAAACAAAAGAAATAGGTACACAATTTAAATATGGAATTAAAATAATTTTCTGTTAAAGTATTATTTTATGGGTAGGTACTTTATCGCTTGTCTGAATTCTTCACACATCCAGTTCCAATTTTGAAAATGACACTTAAATTTGAGCTCATTTAGCGCGGGACATCCGAAGTTAGCATGTGTTTGATGATTTTCTTCTAAAATCCATTTGGCAGCCCAGAAAATAGAAACAAACTTGACAGGTACATTGTTAATGACACTAATCAACGCATAACTTGTTAGATGACCCCAGAAATAATAGCTATAAGCACATACATTACAAATAATAATACTTTTGATTCAGGATGTTAAAATCCCAGAAACTAATGACGAAATGTGAACAAACTGGTCTGTTAATTACAGTACAATCAATGATAATCGCCAGAGGGCTCTAATGCCCTATTATAATGCTCCTCTATGCTTCTATGCGCATTGCGCAGGGTCATCAAAAAGAGGTGATCATGTTGACTTACAAACATATTAATATATTTAATGTTTGTCCAATGCAGCAAACATTCGAATTTCAGTCCTGAATTCAGTCGCGAGAAACAAGTGTATTTTTATTAATTGATTCTGGAGGCCAAAACGATATTGAAGAAATCCGTCATCTTTGGTCAGATATTTGCGAGCACAGTCAGAATATGATTCCCACAGTCGGTAGAAAAAAGCAGCCACTTCTACCACGGTCTTTGAAGTATCGGATAAGCTGTCAATATGAAAAACTTTTTTGATAATATCGTTCGTTTTGCGAAATAACTGGCTTTTTAATGAGCAAGGTGAACTAACTAAGCTCTTAGATCCGAAAGAAATCGTATACACGATCGATAGACTTAATTAATTCATATAAGATGCGTTTCAGCTAACAAGAGTTGTTAGTTATGAGTTATGACTAATGACTTGATGACCAAATTAACTCACTTTTTAGTGTTAAAAATACACGCGGACTGCCAATGCATGTTTATGTTATTATTTAAATTCAAGACTGTCAATTTATTAGTTTTTTAACATTTACAAAGCCGTCTGATATTGTCTGATTTGCATTATCATCTGTCTGGGTATCAATATTGCGACAGTGGTAGGTAAATCGGAATAAAATCATCGCTAGTTCCGCCTATCGATATGATATTTTAAAGTTATCGATTTCACTGTGCTAGACTAACATTAAACTAAAAAGTTCAAGTATGAGATTCGTTAAAAGGTACTCTGATTGTTGTAATATTTTAACCGCATTCTTCCACGATAAATATTTTACCCTTATCCTATATATTATGGCAGAAAACTGTGCTTATTTTGGACGTAAAACCCTTGAATAGCGAACCCTAGAAACTGCACGGAGAAAAATTAGTATTGCCAATTTATTAAAAATGTTTCTTGATAAGCCTTTAGTCAATTCCTAACCATATTGGAACACGTGTTCATGCACCTGCATTTGCCTTGATAATATACAATGACGAAATGTGGAAATATTATGATTTATATGAACGCGTATTCCGACATCGTGATAATACGTTCGCATTTTACTAAAAGTTTATTAGGAAACCCATCAAATCATTCGTTAAGGGCCTGCAATCCCGTTTTTAACCGTATTACGAATAATTTGACGAGTTTCTTGATAAATGAACTATATATTTTAAAATAGTACTGTTTCGCCTATTTTAATGTTAACGTAACTATTTACAGCTCGCAGAGTGCTTTTCACCAAGAACTACGAAGCTTTGAAATCCTCATTTAACTACCTTAACTCTAAGGGTACTACTGAGTAAAAATTGCTCACTACGCCACCCCGACTCCTGCTATGCTTCATTCACTCGGTCGTTCCCCGACTAGGAGTGGATTAACATCTTACCAGTGTGACTCGCGAAACTTATTTAGTAGAGTATTTTTTACTCACTAAATCACATGAACTTATACGAATAAGCATAACGAAGCTACATCGCAATCTACTGAGCACTATGTTTTATAATATTTTCGTTCTTTGATCAGCAAAAAGTTTTTATCTTTTTTTTTAAATTGCTAATAATTATTATAGTTTTCAATTTTATTAAAATAACTTCTTTTTTTAATAACGTTTGAAGATCAATCAATGTAATATATCAATAAAGAAGAATAAATTCCTAGTCAATCGAAATGAAACATGAAACAGAACAAGACATAGAAAAAAAAATGGTAATGGCCTCAATTTGTACTCGAACCCAAGATCTCTGTCTTACATATTTTCGTTTCATTTAGATTTATTAATGTTATTTTCTTCTTCAGTGACATATTATAGTTTTATTTATTACTAACCATAGGTATAACACATAGGTAATTAATATAGCATTATGTTTGTGCTTTATTCTTAGCAAAAAAGTGTTTTTCCACTTGATTTTTCTAAAAAAACTACTGTGAGTAAAATTTACTCATAATTCCTTCAAGTGCCTACGAGGGGAAAATACCCTTCTAAGGTTAAATAATATAAGACGCCATATTGTATGTCAGACTGAATCGATATTGAGTCCAAGATTTAAATAGGTGCATAATTATTTAGCAAACATAACTAGCGGAGCGTGCGACCTATTTATTGCAAAAAGGAACATATTATGGCTTGAAAATATATATTCATACAGATCAATAAACGTTGTTTCTGAATATACAAGTTGTATTATGTAGAATTTGTTAATCTTAATTTAAAACACTATCACATTAAAACACACCATTTGTTTGGTACTACTGAATTTTCTAATTAGATATCACAACCGGTCTACGTGAATAATATATCTATGGTCTACATTTTTTTTTCTTTCTTAGGTAAATTGTTTATCAGGTGCGGTCATGGATGTATTTTTGCACTTTGGTTCAATACAATAACATTAGTGACGAGATGTTAACATTTTACTTAGAGTTCTTCAATGTTAAAAGCGGGTAATCTTAAGAAGAAAAAATTCCTTGACTCCCAAAAATAAACGTAAGCTTTTTGATACCGGTGACTGGTGACGTCATACGCCACGTTCATAGATTTGGTGCGATTTTGGGAGACCCGAAAAATTATTGAACTGGTGGAATAATTTGATCAAAATACCTTTAATTAGTAACACGTTTATCTGATTGTACCTAATGTCTTTTTATCTTGGGATTCGAATTCCTCGATAGAGGTGCCCTCACCTGTGCAATTACTATAACGTAATCTCGATTGTACTTTCATTTTAGATAATTTGATAACGTGAATTTGAATCTTACACATTCTAAATTATCAACAATTTTGATGACCCTGTTTAGTAGAAAAATTTATAATGTACTTTACATGTACGTACTTGATATTTTGTAGTATTTGATAAAATGGTGACATATTAGGCAGTGTGGATGTGTTAGTGTATGCACATATACACTATCATAATAATATTTCATAATAGAAGGACAATCTAATGATGAAATAACTTCGGGGAGGTTATGTTTTATTAAAGGAGGACTTACGAAATGTGTTTGTAGGTGTAAGTCCATTTTGGTAGAAGTCCGCTGAAAAAGATCCGAACCACTAATTTGTTACTTTTTAGAACTATAACGCATAAGACACACAGGGCTACTCCACACGCTTAATTATACAACAAATGCTCTCTTCTTGTATTCAATAATATTTGTCTAAATTCAAACATCGATACTTTTTTGGATTCACTGCCCAAATTTAAAAGTGGGATCCATGTCAGTAATATTATAAACTGTTCAATGCGCACGCATATACAAACACACTCACACATACACACACCTAAACACTATTCACGTTACCCGGTAATTACTCAATATACATATCATATATGAGATATTACAAGGAGATACAGTCGACTCTCGTTAATTCAAACCTGCGATAATTCGAACCTCTCTATAATTCAAAGTTATCACGAGTTCCCTACGAAATCTCTTTATATTTCGAACTAAATCCATACATTTTTGTACACTTGGTAATTCAAAGGAAAAAATCGTTGCTATATAACAAAACGACGCGTTAATTCGAACTCATCGGCGTTCAACATTCGACAATTCAAAGTTGCAGAGAGAAAGAGGCGGATTGTTACACACACGTTAGTACAAATACAATTTTGCGACAAGTTCAAACGTGTATTGTTGAACGCCGAAAAAAAAAAATTAACGATGAAGATGAGGACGATACATCAGAACCTTTGGCAGAAGTGTCAGTTAAGGAAGCAAGATCCTCATTCGATACCTTACAAACCTTCTGTCTACAAAACGAAAGTGATGAAAAAGCATTTCAGGAACTTTTTCTCTTAAAAAAAATTATTGAGAAGTCTGAGCAGCAGCAATGTGCTTTGAAGCAAACCAGTATAACAGAGTTGTTTCTTTCGAAAGATTAATTAATTCACATTATGATTACATGTATGTAGACGAATGTACCTATAAACTTTTGTCATTATCATGTATTGTTTCATAGTGCTTTCACACAAACGAAGTATTGAATTCCGTAAGTCTAAACTTAAACTTTAGGGTACACAGTTTACACCCGCGCTGTGCAAGCGAGTTTCCTACAGAGCATCGGACCATCCCATTCCATTCCATTGTTATAGAATAGGAGTTAATAAATAATAATTGATCAACACAACAAGAATTCGAAGTTTTATTTATTTACTCTCACAAATTTCGAACCATTTGATATTTCAAACACTCGATAATTCGTAATATTTTAAGAGTCCCTCGAGTTTCGAATTATCGAGAGTCGACTGTATTTAATGTCTGTAAATTGTTTCATCACTGTAACCAATTTACAGTTTGTTTTTATTAAATAAATAATGATAATAATATCATTGTCATATTGATCAAGCAAAGATTTTGTTGGTATGTATATACTATATACTTCTTCAAAATAAGATAACTGAAGATGATTTGAAAATATGATGAATATGCAGATATGCATATAAAAATCGCAAAGATGTAATTTATTACCAGGGTCAATTTGGATAACATTGGTAATTGCATTCAGAATAGATAATAATAATAATAATAAGTGTTTTATTATCTTTTTTTTGTAACAAATAGATATAATGATATCTTCACTGGGATCTCCCGTGCTGATGATTGTTTTCTTTCGGGACATAACAAGTCTGAGATTCTTTCCAGGGCATTTTGGCATATAAAAACAAGTATTTACTTAAATTACATAGTAACTGTATCTTATGTAAATACAATATTTTGGCATGGACTTTCGTTTAATATAACTGTTAAAGAGTTACAATATCTGTACATAGCTTGGATGATTTACAATATATTTTAATATGTGTATATCTTTCAGACGGTAGGTTTAGGAGATGCAATATTTGAAACCAAACAAATATAGCCTATTTAACTAACTCATTTTCGAGATACAATATTTTAACTCCTAGTCGTCGGTATTAAAATAATCAATTTTAGGGGAGATATGCACTTTCTTCTAGTTTAGTGCTGCATCCTTTCTAGTAAAACATTTACATGATCCAAGTGACAATCACCACGTATTGTCATAAGAAACTTACACATTCTTATTAATAATAATTCGTCTAGACACGTTTCACGTAATTTGTTTTCGGAAATGTTTCAAAACACGTCAACTGCTTTCTAATTGAAGGATAATTGATTTGGGGTCCGTTTGTTCAATGTTCTGACCCTTACTGTTAAAATTTCACGAATTTCTAAAATATTAAGTAATAATAATGTCTTTTAAAACTTTAAAATCAATATTTTGACCAACCTCACCAAATTTGTTTCGTATATTAACTGCTGTAATGTAATCCAATTTCAGAGAAATGCTAATATGTCCGTGTGTGTGCACGTGATTGCCACCAAAAGTAGATAGAATGCAATGTCATCGACAACGAATCTATTTGCCGAGTTTCAGCTCGATCGAATGTCGGGAAGTGGGTTCATTTCCGCTTCTAAGTTTTGCATTAATTTATTACCGAAAACAAAATTGAAATTCAAATAGGATGCTTAAAAAATATATACAGGGTTTTCCAATTAGAGGTGTTATTTTGATATTCAAAGAAAAATGCCATTTTTTAATATAAATGATCGAATGTTTATTTCATTATAAAGAGGAAGGTATGCCGTTAATAGTGAAAAATAACATCAGTCAAATGACCACCACGACCACGCCTACAGGACCATATCCTTTTCATGAAATTTTTCATAACCAAATCGCAAAGTGGCTGCCTTATGTCCTCGATAGCCTCACGAATTCCATCTTTGAGGTGTTGAATCGACGCTGGGCTGTTGGCGTAGACCTTCTCTTTCACGTGGCCCCAAAGGAAGAAGTCGCAAGGTGTTAAATCACAAGATCTCGGTGGCCAATTGTGATCACCTCTTTGAGAGATAACACGGTCCGGAAACTTTTCCCGTAAAAGATCAATGGTTTCGTTGCTTGTGTGGCACGTAGCGCCATCTTGTTGAAAGTAAACGTTGTCCATATCAATACCATCCAATTCCGGCCATAAAAAATCATTAATTCCTTAATTAATATTCAAATTAACACCTCTTATTGGAAACCCTATAGAAACAGTTAATAATAATTAGTAACTAAATAGGTTATTTATGTTGGAATGCCATTTTATGACTTTTAAATCAAAATGATTTTTTCTCTTTTTATTTGTATAATGGTGTTATGGTTGTTAAACAAGTATAAAAGATGTATATGTATAAAAGAAATTGTATTTTAATATGAATTAAAAATATCTTCATTTTGATTACCGCCTTGCTGCTAAAAACAATGATTGGGGATATAACTTGTAATTTTCTGCCTCATGCCAAAGAATCACGCTCAAAGTTTAACGTTTATTACAGTATAACAAAATATGTTTTTCTCAAAAGATTTGCAAAAACATTTTGCCAAATGTCGTTCAATTTGATTGACGAAGAAAGCTGCACTGAGATTTTCTTTACACATTTTTGTCGACCTTCGCATATTATACATTTAACAACAGGAAACTATAAACTAATCTATAAAGTGCATTACCTTTCGAACCTTTGCAATATGTTCTTTCGTTGAAGACATATCGTAAAAAATTTAGAATCGCTTGTTCATACTTATATCCGCTTTCATCATAAAACATTGATTTCCCTCCAGCAGTAAAATTACTTACATTGTTATCCGCACAACATCTTTTAATACCTAAAACAAACATTGTTGCATTTATTCTGTTAGTTCATCGCAAAGCCAACACTTAAAATTAAATGCTTAAACCTATTCAGAGGTGAAATTATCCACCTATTTCATTTAAGGCGATGCCATACGTAGTAATGCAAAATCATGTGTTTTTGGTTTGAAAATTTGGTCGCCTAGAAATGTTTCAGATGCTTTAATTAAATACTGCGAGTAGAATACATCTTGTACTTTGAAATAATCGAGTATTTTTTAGATACTTAAGCCTTTTTATAAGCCCAGAAAAAAATAATGTATAAGGCCTATGAAAAGTGCCTTATAGTTCAAAATCTCCTACTTACGAACCCATTTTCGGTTATGATTTTATTGTATTATGTGGCAAATTAAGTTATTTATAAAATGATCGAAAAAAAAAAATATTTATGCCTGAACATCCATAAAATAAAATAAAAGGCACTTTTTTGGCCATGTTTTTGATTGTTCAATTTAAAATATTACACGACGTAGTGCATCGCCTTAACATGTCTCAGTATTGTGTAGGGTCGATATAAGGGTAACCGAATTTAGCAGTGGTCTAGCACAGTGAAATCGATAACTTTAAAATGTCGGATAAATAGGCGGAATTATCTATGATTTTATGCCGATCCATAAAGCCGTCATTATAAAGTCAATGCGGTATTATAAAAATCCGCCATCTTTGGCAGTTAGCGATGCTCGCGAGCCTGGTCAAAATATGATTCCTACAGTCGGTAGACAAAAACCGCTGCTTTTAGCGAGGCCTCCAAAGTGTCGGATAAGCTGACGACTTTTTGGATAATGTCGTTCGTTATGTAAAATAACTAGCTAATTATTGAATAGAGGTGAACTAACTAAGCTCTTAGATTTGAAAGGAATCGTATACACGATCCATGGACGATTGAGATGCCATCAATTGATTACGTTCCTACTTGGAGAAACAAAAGTTGTTAGTCATAAATCGTAACTAAGGTCCTCACGAACTAATTAACACCCCTTTTAGTGTCGAAAAGTACATGAGGACTGTTAATGTACATTAATATTATTATTTCAATTTAACATTGTCAATTTATTAATATTTTAACATTTACGTAGAATTCTGAAGTCAATTCACAGACAGATGCGCCAGTATTGCCAGGTTATGTCGATTTGCATTACCAAATCGTAAATCGGTCCGTAGTTCCGTCTAACGATCCGATATTGTAAAGTGTTCGACGTATACTGGCAATACTTGAGGTATTAGACATTCCGAAAAGTCAAACATCATATAGTTACCTAAAAATATGAATACATTGGGAATGTTGAATTGAAACCGGATGAGAATGACGAATGACCGGTCAGTGGTTGAGTGGGCATAGCGCTTGGGTCTCACCCGAGCGTCGCGTTCGATTCCTCGGCTGGCTAAGTCCTCCATCACAACACAAGCAATATTTTCGGCTTTCTGTGGTGGTAGTAGGAGATTTTCAAACATTGTTGGGTTATTCGTAACCTGGGAATGTTTGTCTTTCTTTAAAAAAAAAAAATACTAACCTAAATGTGCATTGGCAGTCCGTATTTACCTTTTGGCACTAAAAAAGTAGTTGTCCCACATCTTTTCGTTCGTTAACAAACCAGTAATTTTGCAGAAAGAACGACATTATTAACAAGTTGCGTATATCAATAGTCAACCGAAATTCAACTGACAGCCAAGGAGCCGGGTTATACTTGGCGGGCTTTATTGTCTATTGTCGTTGGTCTTACTCGCGAATATTGACGAACTGACCATAGATCACGAATTCAGTCAAAGTCGTATTGACTTTATCTGACTTTATCCATCGTCCGTGCTTGACCTCCGACGGTTACAGATAAAAACGCATTTGAAAAGTAATATCATGGAAAGTGATGAAAAAAGTGTTTAGTTAAGGCAATGTTTTAAAACCTAGTTAGGTCTTTATATAGATCTGGTCACTAAACACAGCTTCGAAACTCGAAGCAAAGTACCTAAAATAGCACGGAAAATACTCTCCACGACGTCCTCCGTAGTCGAGGGGTGAGGCTCACGACTAGCAATTGGAAGGTCGCGGGTTCAAACCCCGAATTTGTGTTATTTCACATTCATTAATTAAAATTAATATAAACTAATACTTGCTTTGATTTCCAGAATGGAAGATATTCTCAGTATCGCCCTGGTGTAAGACCAACATTCAGAATAGAAATGTCACATTACAATTATTTTATTTTATTAGTCTTTATTTTGGCTTTCACCCATTAGGGGTTATCTTGGCCATACACAATTATCATTTTTCTTATTAACAAATTACAGAATATAATTGATTACACATCATAAACATAACATAACGTAACATAAACAGTACAGAGCTGGTAACAGTAGGTTATCACAAAACTATAAAAATAGGAACCTGTGTACAATATAAGTGGGCGCTTTTCGTTATTTAACCAAAGATTTTCCTAAAATTAGTAGCGTTTTTTTTTAGACCGGTCGGTGGCCGAGTTGACATCGCGCTTGGGTCCCACTCAGGCGTAGTGTGTTCAATTCCTCGGCTGGCTAAGTCCTCCATCACAACACAAGCAACATTTTCGGCTTTCTGTGGTGGTAGTAGGAGATTTTCAAATATTGTCAGGTTATTCGTAACCCGGGAATATTTGTCTTTCATTTTAAAAAAAAAAAAGAACTATGAAATATCTTATATCTTATAAACAATCATAGCATATGGGAGTAAACAAATGTGATTATAAAACATAAACATACCATGAACATAACATAAACATATAGGGATGGTCCGATGCTCTGTAGGGAACACGCTTGCACAGCGCGGGTGTAAACTGTGCACCCTAAAGTTTAAGTTTAGACTTACGAAATTCAATACTTCGTTTTTGTGAAAGCACTATGAAACAATACATGATATCATAACATAACAATAACAATAAAAACAATAAAAAATAAAAAAATAAAAAAAGGAATAAAAATAATAATTAAAAAAATATATAATATAAATAACAATAAAAACAATTTTACCACGCTGATATTCGAACCTGGAACCTCTGGATCTTAAACCAAAGGAGCTTACCGCTCTGCCGAGGAGTTTATCAAGGTAATTCTGTAATATCTTAGGAAAAGCGCTGACAGCAACGCTACGAAAGTCGTCAACAAGTCAAAGAATGTCACAGTCATAATAGGTGCAGTTACCAGATGGACATGATATATTATACAGCCACGAGCCACAGTGTAATACTATTATAATATTATACATGGTGTCCATAAAATAGTGGTACCTACAAGCAGAAAACTGGAGAATCTACATCACATTTGGAGTCAAATTCGTTGTATAACTTTTTTGGTTTGAGCTTTCGTTTTCGAGTAAATCGAGTCCAAATTTTGAATTTTTTTGAAAAAATTCAAACCTGTAAAAATGAAAGCGTTTTATAAATATAATACATCTATTTTAAAATTAGGACGGGTTGTTTCGGAGAATCTGAACAATTCATCAAATTTCAACGTTCATTTTCAAGTTCTGTGAAAGATTTTTTCAAGTTCTGTTTTTATTTCAGTTTTGTCAAGCAATTAGCCTACAATGATATAAAAACAGAACTTGAATAAGTCTTTCACAGAACCCGAAAATGAACGTTGAAATTTGATGAATTGTTCAAATTCTCAGAAACAACCCGTCCTTAAATAAAATTCTTTTTGACTGAAGATTGAACCTTCCTGCCGATCGGGGAGTACCGACATTTGTTTCGTATAAATGCAACAAAGAGTTGTTATAATGCATTGTCATTAACGGTGAGTCTATCTACGGAGTTTCAGCTCGATCGGATGTCGGAAAGAGGGTTAATTTCCGCATCCAAGATTAGAATCGCTGAAAAAAAAGCGCAATTCAAATACTAGATTTAAAGATTAAAAACAAATCGATCGCTTTGGGGTAATTAACAGCTGTGTATTGTCTTTCAAAATGCGTCCAAGCGTTTACCCAACCCCCAATAATTTTCTTAACCTTAAAGTTTCCGATAAAATATAAAAAAAATGTAAAAACAAATCAAAATAATTGAAATTACTTTTTTTTTTAAATGTGATGTAGATTTCCCAGTTTCCCTCTTGTGCCACTAGTTTCCGGACACCGTGTATACCCAGACCTTGATACTAGACGCCACCAGTCAGCCACCATTGTCAATAATGAAAATATATAATTTTATACCAACAGATAGATAGATAATATCCTAGCTAGAGTCGTTCATGGTTCACGTTCATGCCGAAGTGGCTCTGCGGGCAGGCCAACTGGATTTCGAACTAATAACAAAATGTATTTCACTACCCACGCTAATGATCTAACACACTGAGCAAATAATACGATTGGAGGCAAACAGGGTTAGCACCAACATTAAAGGATTATTCCTGTGCCAAAAAGGGTGGCGAAATAAGACTCCAAAAAAAAAATCAGTTATGGGCGTTTACAAAGAGTTGACGACCTTCCGGTGGGCGGAGCTAGAGACAACCATTTTTGGCCAAAATATCGCACAGTGTGACATGGTTTGATTTCACACGGACAAGTTTTAAATATATAAATTTCAAATGATAATAATAATTATCATTATTGTTGGCATTAGTTAATGAATTGCATAATTTGCATGGTGTTTTGAAATTTGTGGTATCTACGTACAGTATATTCTCATCTGCAGAATGTACGGGATCCCAAATAATCATAAATCACAAATCCTCTTTTCGACATTATCTAAAGAAAACTTGTCGAAAGGGATTTTTTATTCACATTGTGAATAAAGACCTCATTAACTAATTAACTCCCTTTTTAGCGTCAAAAAGTAAATGTGGACTGCCAATTCATATTTATCTTAGTATTTCAATTCAACATTGTTAATTCAGGGTTTTCCAATAAGAGGTGTTATTTTGAATAGCTCGCTATTTCGGTAGATGTTACTTTTGAAGCTGTCATTTTTTGACATTTGACAAGTAAAAACTACGCCATTAATAAAAATGGAACGATACAAGCTTCAACGACGCATTGAAATTATTAAAATTCACTTGATTGAATCAAATGCAAATCATCTTGAGTGATGATGCCCATTTCCACCTCGGTGGCTTCGTCAACAAGCAAAATTGTCGCATCTGGGGCTCAGAAAACCCAAGAGTTATTGTTGAAAAGCCTCTCTATCCTCAACGTGTGACTGTTTGGTGCGGTTTATGGTCCGGCGGAGTCATTGGATCGAAAATGAGGCTGGAGCAACAGTTACGGTGAATGGATCGCTATCGTGAGATGATTAATGATTTTTCATGGCCAAAATTGGATGGTATTGATCTGGACAACGTTTGCTTTCAACAAGACGGCGCTACGTGCCACACAAGCAACGAAACCATTGATATTTTACGATTGAATATCAAAATAACACCTCTTATTGGAAAACCCTGTATTTTTACTAAAGGTGGTAAGTGAGGTTATTTAAGCTTAGAAGGTACTCTCGTGCTTATTTTATTTATTTATATTGCTTTAAATATCGTTATGCTCAAAATAGATACTACTTACGATTATAACAGATTTCAGCGGCATTACATAGTCTCGTGTAAAAAGTGTTTATCGCAAATACGAGAATTTTTTATCAGGTTTATATAATTTATCTTTTTTTATAGCACAATACACTTTTTGTTATCTGTTCATCTCTTGCAAACTTATGTCCCCACATGGGGGCATTGTCAGGGCCGGCTCTGAGCCAAACGGCGCCTGGCCCAAGTAAAATTTTGGCGCTCCTATCCTAATTATCAGCGCCTTGGCAATTTGGCGTCCAGAGCGGATTGCTCCAATTGCGCCGACCCTGGGACGACATTGTAATTAGAATTTTACTATGAAAAAATTTCACCACTGTAGGAATATGAACAGAAAGATTGACTGCAAGCACGACCGCCGGTTTACTACCGCCAACGGCTGTTTCGAGGATTCCAGATTACCTGCCTTTGAGTTGTTCCCGGCTGCAACCCCCAGTGTGAAGATTATTTTTATGATAGCCAATCTAATTGGGATATCAATCTGAAAAAGATAGTAAAAAAATCCCTCAGATATGTACAGAAATCCTATGTTGCTCCTTTCGATTTCATATATATATATTTGCCCCTAGATCTAATAGTCTCATCATATCAGTGCACCAGAGATAATCATTATCAGAGGATATTAAAACGTATGCAGCTAAAGATTGTTATAATGTGGAAGATAGCAAAAAACAGATTTGATTACGAAAATCACAACACAAGAAACTGTTATTTTTTAACATAAAAAGTAATATCTTCAGTAAGTTGTTTTAATAAATATCACAGATAAAATCTGTCCATTCTTGCAAACTAATTCCGTACAATTTTGGTGTTAAATCGCTGCGCACACGGTCACACCAGGTTTGCACATCTACCACCCTGACGCGACGTGAGTTTTGTATGAACAATTTTTATGTATAACAGAAAGTCGCCAGCAAACACAAATAGAATTAATTTCGGACTCGCCATTGGGCGGTATAATTCAAAAAGGGTGGATTTTTTTATGGGGGTTTGCCACTGGCCAACCTACAGAAGAAGTCATTATTAGATTATATTAAATAATGATAAAATTACTACTGAATCATTATTCCTGGATTCTCACTGCCTCATAAACTCTGGTCAGCCATCAATATGATAAGGTCCTCCGCACAGCCGCTGTGCCCATGTGATGCACAGGTTAAAGAGTCAGCCCGTTGTATTCATTCCCCTGCGGGATTGCTGAGGTCCACGGTGCGACGAATGGGGCCCTGGACTGGCTGACTGATCTACATGTTAAATATACGAAAGAAGAATATATTTCCTTTCTTCTTCTTTCTTATAATGGAAAGCAAGCGACACATCAGAAAACATTCCTGTCTTTTTCCGGTATGATTTTAATGTTCGAGGTTTTGACTACCCTGGTTTCGGTTTCAAATTCGCCATGGTGTTTAAGAATCAATAGAGCTCATAGAATAATAATTTATGCAGAATTCTGGCATTCCTTTTCCTTCGTACCATTATTGTAAGGACCATTACAACTAGTCTCAGCGCCGGGATAGTCAAGTAAAAAAATATATCTATCCTCCGAAATACATTTTCTATTTATATCGGAATGTTTTGATTCCTTAGTACTTTATTATGCTCTCTTGTATTAGGTACATTTTAATTCAATTCATTCAACTGTTTTACATAAAATATTTTAATGGTGAAGTCCTGTTTTTATCAATCTTAAATATAAATAACTTACATACGTAGAGATCCCTCGGGAAACATTTGAGATTTTAGTAATACGTTCATCTGAAATAATTAAAATGTGAACGTCGAGCAAACCCCCGTTATTCGATTCTTATGTCGCATTAGTAGACCCTATCAATAGCGATGTAGAAACATAATCTGAAAGAGAATCAATGTCAACTAGTTATTTAATATAGTTAAGTTAATATTCATGATTAGTGAAACAATCCGACCTTAGGGCCATCTGTTTCACAGAATTTGAACAGTTCATCAAATTTCAAGTTAATATTAAAGTCTTGTGAAACAGTTAATCAAATTTTAAAGTTCATTTTCAAGTTCTGTTATTAATTCATAGTGGGATAGTTGTTTCACAGAACTGAACTATTACAGAACTTAATAATTACAAACTTTTTAGATTTTCGTAGATCAGATGCTAAATCCCATCAAATCGTAATGAGAATAACACATAAAACTGTGTAAACAACTACATACATGTTATTTTATTTTTACAAAACCAGTTTTATGCACAGCTTCTATCGTCAGGTGTGGAGATAACGATTCAATACAAATTTTATCTCTTTTATAAATCTTTTTTTATAGCTGACAATATAGGTACTCTATGTATTAGTAATTAGTATATTAATTAAAAAAAATAATAACATACATATTTTGTAGTCAATTACTTCAAAACCATTTGTTCAATTTTTTTTCTTATTAGACTGGAGGAAATTAATGTGGGGTCTTGTTAATTTTTTGACAGTTAAATGAGTGTTAGCTCATGATGGAAATGAAAAATAATAGGCAGTATGCTTGCAGCACGTTCCAAAGTAGAAGTTACTCTAAGGATCGTCCTGGTTGAAGACCACCATACAAAATTGATACGTTGATTAATATGATAATAATTAAAATAGCTTTAGCCGTGTTTGGTGACCAGGTCTGAATAGCCAGGTACTTCCCCACCTTCCTCTTTACATCTCCTTCCCCTCCACACTACCTTCAGCCTTAAAACATACCCCAATTGGGGATGCCATAGTATCACTGACTCCGGACGGTTGTTAGTAGTTGGGACTCTTGTGCGGTTGCACATATACTCGTATTTTTTTTTAAAGGTACATTCGGAGTAAATACTATCATACATACTAATTTTGGTTGTTTTGTTCTGAATTTAATACGCAAAAAATATACAGGGTGTCCGGGAGTAACTTTCAGGAGGTGATTCTACATGATGGCAGAGGTAAAATATACAGGGTGTCTGGGGGTAACCATCAGGAGATGATTCTACATGATGGCAGAGGTAAAATATACAGGGTGTCTGGGGGTAACCATCAGGAGATGATTCTACATGATGGCAGAAGTTAAATATGCAGGGTGTCTGGGGGTAACCTTCAGGAGGTGATTCTACATGATGGCAGAAGTTAAATATGCAGGGTGTCTGGGGCTAACCTTCAGGAGGTGATTCTACATGATGGCAGAAGTAAAATATGCAGGGTGTCTGGGGGTAACCATCAGGAGGTGATTCTACATGATGGCAGAAGTAAAATATGCAGGGTGTCTGGGGGTAACCTTCAGGAGGTGATTCTACATGATGGCAGAAGTAAAATATGCAGTGTGTCTGGGGGTAACCATCAGGAGGTGATTCTACATGATGGCAGAAGTAAAATATGCAGGGTGTCTGGGGGTAACCTTCAGGAGGTGATTCTACATGATGGCAGAAGTAAAATATGCAGGGTGTCTGGGGGTAACCTTCAGGAGGTGATTCTACATGATGGCAGAAGTAAAATATGCAGGGTGTCTGGGGGTAACCATCAGGAGGTGATTCTACATGATGGCAGAAGTAAAATATGCAGGGTGTCTGGGGGTAACCATCAGGAGGTGATTCTACATGATGGCAGAAGTAAAATATGCAGGGTGTCTGGGGGTAACCTTCAGGAGGTGATTCTACATGATGGCAGAAGTAAAATATGCAGGGTGTCTGGGGGTAACCTTCAGGAGGTGATTCTGCATGATGGCAGAAGTAAAATATGCAGGGTGTCTGGGGGTAACCATCAGGAGGTGATTCTACATGATGGCAGAAGTAAAATATGCAGGGTGTCTGGGGGTAACCTTCAGGAGGTGATTCTACATGATGGCAGAAGTAAAATATGCAGTGTGTCTGGGGGTAACCATCAGGAGGTGATTCTACATGATGGCAGAAGTAAAATATGCAGGGTGTCTGGGGGTAACCTTCAGGAGGTGATTCTACATGATGGCAGAAGTAAAATATGCAGGGTGTCTGGGGGTAACCTTCAGGAGGTGATTCTACATGATGGCAGAAGTAAAATATGCAGGGTGTCTGGGGGTAACCATCAGGAGGTGATTCTACATGATGGCAGAAGTAAAATATGCAGGGTGTCTGGGGGTAACCTTCAGGAGGTGATTCTACATGATGGCAGAAGTAAAATATGCAGGGTGTCTGGATGTAACCTTCAGGAGGTGATTCTACATGATGGCAGAAGTAAAATATGCAGGGTGTCTGGATGTAACCTTCAGGAGGTGATTCTGCATGATGGCAGAAGTAAAATATGCAGGGTGTCTGGGGGTAACCATCAGGAGGTGATTGATTCTACATGATGGCAGAAGTAAAATATGCAGGGTACATGATAAACTAAAAGCTTATTGTTTTATTATCTAAGTTTTTAATAGAAAATTATTTTAATTTGTCTTTTTTAAAACCGGAACTAAATAATAATCGGCTAATCTATATGGCGCCATTTATGTGAAAAATCACCCCAAGGGTGCTTTCGTGAATGAGCGAAGAACTTACGAAAGCGATAAATTGTCTATATTTTTTTTTAATTCTAGAAAATTATTTTAATAATTTTGTATTTGAATTGTTTTTTTTTTATATAGTGATTTATTTTGTTTGATTTCAGTGTCCACCATCAGGGCAAATAAAACGGGATAAAATAATAACTGTTCAAAATATTTATAAAATTAGGTACATTTTATCAATAACTTCCATGTCATCACTTTTCATGACTTTTTAAAGGTGTGTTGAATTGTCATTTTAGCGAATAAAAGCAATACAATTGTCTAAACAACAGGTTCTCAAACTTAATTTGACCACCGCCCACATTAAGATTTAAAAAAATCTAGTGACCCCCATGAATGTGAATTATTATATGGTCATATCCTATTTCTGAGATCAAATAATATTTCAATGAGAGGAATCAAAACTCATACTTAATCATATTATGAAGAGGCAGCTTCATACTTTAAAATTGATTCACTGAGTGTACGGAGGCATCATAAGGATTCACTATTCCTGTGTAAAGTAGTAAACAATAATATTCAATGCCCAGAGTTGCTAAACAAGATTCAATTAATAATACGGGCGTGTGTCTAGTGTGGTAGTCGAAAAGCATGTAAAAACTGTACACATTAATATTTCATGAATAAAGAAAAAAAAAAAAAAAAAAAAAAAAAAAAAAAATTCAATGTAGCTAGCTGCGCGTTCAATACGCTCTTCTGTCCTGTTCAGGGTGGATCAATGCAAAACGAACTCTAAGCAGAATTCTTGCCTGAACATACTATGCAATAATTACAATAGCGTATTATCCAAGGTGGATATTTTCAGTTGCGAAGTTACCAAATACAAGAGGTCCATAAAAGAATATTTCTCTGATGGTTTGTGAATAACGTTATGTCTCTATTGTTTATATTTCTATTATGATTTGATTTATATCTACAACCTCTCTCCATGGCTATAAATGTTTTGTTTTTGTAAATTTTTGGTTTTATATAATCTTTTGTTTTTAAAAAAAATTTCAATTCATATTCCTTTCTTACTAATTTAATTTACTTATTCCATATTATGCTGTCTCAGTAGAGGTAAAGTCACAAGGAGGAAATCCATAATTAGTTTTATTTTGGCTATATAATACTTATGTACAAACTGAAATAAATGTAAACTGTCGATTTCCAGAAATTTAATAAATAAAATAAAATAAGTATTTTTATTTACATAGGCTTTGAATTTAAAACTTGTGTAATGCAAAGGATGAATCTGATGCATTTCGAGTTTGTTTGTTGTCAGGCTCGAATTCACTTAAAACAGCCGTAAATCCCCGCGTTCAGTAACTTGCAGTGAATTTTTCTCTTCATTTAAGTCTTCGTTCACACAAATACAACGATGGAAATGCTATCAGAAATCATGGTTGAACAGCCGACCATAACCATAACCCGGGGTACAGTTGTGAGATTTGGTTCTGCTGCCAAAATTCTTGGTAGCCATTCTTGAATTTAATTTTTAATTGTACATTTGTTGTCAGTTCTATAAGTTATTCTTCTAAATGTGATGATTCTGCTGGGTTGACATTTGAAAAATGATCCAACACACAGTCTGGTATGTCTATGTTTAAAATGTCCTGTAATCGTTCCTTAAAATCATCGTGGAGGTTCTCCAAGTTATGTCGAAGAAAGTAAAACAAACTATTATTCGCCCCTCTAGATTTCGTTAACGCTCCCTAATTTTCTTTGGGGGTGTTATAATAATAATAATAATATTGGACAGTTTGTATAGCGCCGCTTTTGTGAAATATTACCTCAGGGGCGCTTTACAGTTGATGCAAATATTACAAAAAATATAAATATTACAAAAATAAAGTGCAGTTAAGTTAAGTAAAATGAAGAACAGGAACAGGTTACACGAAGATAGGAAATGGAGACTCTGCAGCAAGAATCCTAGGTTGTGAAGAAATTGGACCAGCTGCTGCAGCGAGAGAGTCCACCAACAGTGCCAGCACGAGGTTCGTCATCCATCCAGGTATGTGTCTGCTGCTAATAAAGCGCTGACACAATATCCTCACATAGATAACAGACCTTGGCAGAACCGCTGTGACGTTCGGTGAGTCCATCATATCTAGTTTCTATTATTATTATTAATAATAATATTAGGACGATCTATACAGCGCTGCTCTTGAGAAAAATCACCTCATCTCTCCTAGTCTATTTTAGTCTCTTCTAGTCACTGTTCATGCCACTTTATCCAGTTGAGAATTTTTCCTCATAAAACTCATTAATGTAACATAAAATCAGTCAAGTAAATACAACCATCAGATAGTGATAGTAATAAGGCCAAATGAGCCGCAGTACTAGTCAGCTAGAAAAATGAAAGGGTATTGCTATAAGCCCTAGCTAGTTAGAGGATTACGAAAGAATCCATAAAATCAAATAAAAAATCATGCCACTTACTGCATCTTCTCAACCCTTTTAAACCCTTTCCTGCCTCTAATATCTAAATAAAATAAAAATCCAACAAATAAATTAAAAATTACAATTTCTTCTATTCTGTCGTGGTCCAACAATTTTATACCTCTGTCTCAGACTTAGAGGGCTCGCGTATCGCAGGCTATCATAAACAAAATCTTGAACCACAATCAAAGTGAAGTGTATGTGTGTCATCTGAAACAAAAAACGAAAAAAAAACATTACAAGGGTGGCGTTATCGCCCACTTTGAGAAAGACTGGTCTAAACCAACCTAGGAATCAAAGGGGAAATTGAAACTATTATAATTTATAATCCGCCCGGCCTGGCAGATAAAGCGCTGTGCAATGAGGCAAAGGTCGAGGGTTCGAATTCCAGGACGTGCAACGTACGGTAGTCCAGTGATAGATAGGTGCTTGTTACTCATACTATCGCGTGTCAAGTTGTCCTTCGTCCATAGTATCTTATCCTTATCACGTGCCTACTGATAACGAGCAAATATAACGTGTTTAAAGTATTACTTACTATATTGGAGGGCAGATATGATTAAGTATTTTATTTTTTGTAATGTGCACGGTATCCGGAAACTAGTGGTAAAACATATCAAATAGATGTATGAAATTATCCCAGTAGTAACGGACTTTTTTCGGAATTTAAAAAGAAAGTCCAATTTCTGACTTGATTTACTCGAAAACGTAAATTCCACAAAAAAATTTTAAACTACTTCAAATGTGATATAGGTTTACCAGTTTCCCGCTTGTACCTCTAGTTGCTGGACACCATGTATAAGTAAGGGTTTATATTATAAACCCTTAGTTGGGGAACTAGGAAAATTCGCGGCTTCCAATGTGCAATGTTTTGGTTCAATATATTAATTCTGACGAGAAAAGGAACGTAGACTCTATATATCTATAATACAATACAATAAACAACTTTACGATATATAAACATAAAAATATCAAATAATTAATTACTCAGTCTATTATTAGTATTACGTAAACTGTGTTATTTGTGTTAGGTGTATTGTGTCATTTACGGAACTCCTAAATATTGAGTTTAGGTAAATGGGGGTCCGCTCGTATGTACCCCCATTTGAATATAGTGGACCCCTAATTTTTTTTCTCGCTTACATAGACCCCCAGCAAGCCGATATCGACCCCTGGGGGTCCATATAGACCACTTTGGGAACCTCTGGTTTATAATATAATATACACGCCATAACAAAGGTTCTGTCTTATTAAAAACCCCTTTATAAGTATGTACTCCAACTAGATGCTGATTGGCCTCTGTCATTTAATGTAATGAATTATTGTTATATACGATATTGTTATATATGATATTGTTATATGTGAATTGTCATCCTTCGGTCCAAGAGTGACAAAATGGTTGTTGGATCTAGGCAGGACTTATTCCGAAATGTTACTAAAAAATGTAATTTGATTATTATTTATCACGAACGCCTCTATGCATCTTTATGTATCTTTTTATGTATATTTTATTTATCTTCGTTTTAACATACTTATTTTATCTAGTCTTAAATCCTAGGATTACTTGAAACCTGTAAATTTGACTGTCCTAAAACGGGAATCCTTCCTAGTTGGACAGTCAAAAGCATAACATAGTAATCAATATTATAAAAAAATAAAAATATGTTAGCTCATATTAACTTCCATTTATTATTTCATTAAATATTTTATATTTATATCCCTGTAGGATAACCTACAATTTTTATTATGTCTTCACGGTTTAAAATGTATACAACTTTATAATTTTTATTTTAGTTATAGTTATGCATGTATCAAATAATATGTAAATACTCAGCTATGTGTCTAATCTAATGTCTGTTTTGACACAGGTATATCCTAGTGAGACAGATATCGAAAAACACCTGTAAAACAACTTTATATTGATAATAAAAAATAAATAAAAAAAATAGTCCTGTCACTGAGAGCTCGTTGTACCGTACATTTCTGTTATATGATCGCCCTGGTAGAATCTCACCAAAATCGATACGTTGTTTGAAATGGATTTAGCCGGGTTTGGTGATCAGAGATGAAAAGCCAGGTACTTCTCCAGTTTCCTCTTGTCTATTTCCTTTCCCTCCCATACCCTTTAGCCTCGCAGCGCCCAGTTTTTAAAAAATGTGTTGAATCATAAATTGATTCTTTATTGAAAATTATATATTATTGCATGTTTTCTTAGTATTTTATTTACCTCTCACGTTTGTTTTCCTAAACTCAATGATTTCATAATTTCCATAGCGCTTCAATGATCTCTAACCAATCTCAAAACATTTTGTATTCTAACTGTTTTTTTTCTCTATATTATTGGATGTTCCCCAATAAACTACAAACAATTGGTTTAAAATAAATTAAAAACAAAAGATGTTCAAGAACAAGGATTTTTTCTAAAAATTTTAAATAACAAGGAAAATAGTTAAATAAAATATTTACCTACGGCAATTACGTAACAAAGGTATATAAACATATATTATATTATGTGTGTATTAATTTGGGAGGCGGATTTAGGCACCGCCGCCACGGGAACCATTTATTGGATGACCAATAACCAATAAATGGTTTCCGGGTGGTTTTTGGTGATTTAGCAGCGTGCTCGGGTTTTCTCGGCTGAGGTGTGTCCAGGAAGCACCTGCCCACCAACTGCGTGACGTGCCAGATCGGTAGAGGCCAGTTTGGGGACACCCTTTGACTCTCCAACTGGTCTCTTGAACAATCGCCTTTCACCGCAGTGGGAGGGATATATTCATTTATCCTTCACTCCCAGATACACTGATCCTTAGATTCCTATACAACCTTCATGCATTTTGCCTTCCCAGAACTTCTTCTCCTTCCTTTCCTTAAAAATGACCCTTTACACATCATCCCAAAAGATGACATAGGCCATGAGGGGAATTAGTTTCCTAAGGGCCTCCTTTGTGGGGTAATGTTAAAAAAAGTATTTGTATCGCAATTGATTTCTTATGTAACATATGGGTAAACAAGCAGTAAGAAAGTCACTATAACTTATCATTATTTACAAGATAAGATAAAAAAGAATAATTTGATAACTAATCGTAATAACTCTCATCGTCCAATATGAAAAATTGTTGTGCGATTTTGACAGTTTTGACTTATAAATGTAATTTTATTCGTAAATCGCTCATGTGATTCAATATAGCGTGTGCGAAAATTGGGATTTGAGTTAAAAACGGAGAGATATCCGTGAATTCATCAAGAGGTTGGGAGAAGGTTAAGTTGGTTACTTGTAAAGGAATATGGAAAGTTTTGGAGTTTTCTGGTTATATGGTTATTGATATTGATTTTGATTATGGCCAAGAAGGAAGATACTAGAGTAGTGATGTTCCAGTTAAAATATTAGGTGGAAACTTGAATGGCAAACGGCCAACGTGGGAAATACCCACCTTATACATTACCCCACCGAGAGACAGCCTGGGTTCTCATTGCCTCGCAAAACCTGGTTAGCCATCAATAGGTTAAAGTGCTCCCATAGCCGCTGTGCCCACATGATGCACAAATGGGGCCTTAAAGAGGCGGCGATGTGTGAATGTGGTGCGGTGGAGACCACCGAACATGTGGTCAACGAATACCAGCTCCATTCATTCCCCGGCGGGATTGATGAGGTCCACATGGCGACGCCTGAGGCCCTAGAATGGCTCGCAGACCTAGATGTTCCCCTCTGACCCCCCACCATACGAAAGAATATTTCACCAAAAATGTCAAATATTTATTTATTAAAGGTCAAAATATTTCACCAAAAATGTAGATATACGAATACGAGTAATATGTCTCGGCGCCATTTAGTGGGAAATTTATCACTAACAAAGCCTTTCCTACAAAAATAGAGGTAAAGGTAGTTTACAGATGGAAAAAATATAATAAGCAGTAATTGTTGATTAAAGTACTAGTACATATTGAATTATTTGGCGTGTTGGAAAGTGGTCCGGAGCGTCTGACCGGACATCAGAATCCGTGGGTTCAATTCTCGTCGGCGGCATTTATTTTTACTCGGGAGATATTTTCAATTTGTATTGATATTACAGGCGACTAATTATTGCTTATAATAAAATGAATAATGTTTTCTAGAAACACATTTCGTGTACAATGCATGTTGATGGCTATTATCGTAAACATCTTCCATTATGATAATCCTTTTCGCTTAAAAAAACTCAATATTTGCAACGATGCCATTTTGTTTTTAGGGCACCGCGATTCTCCTGAATAGCAAAAGACTCTTTCCCTTTCACCTCACCCCTCCCCCATTCTGTATGAATGGACTGAATGCATGTTTTTATTATGAAGCCTGGGCGATGGGCGCCAGGAGCGCAGAAACGGAATGAGGTCAGCCAGAACTAGGGTGGATCCGCTAACCTAAATGTTATATTTAGCCGCCTTTTCGTATGACGTCATACATTTCCCCGGAATAGCGATCTCACAAGCAATAACATTATCCTTCGGACAAATAATAGTGCTAAAACCTATTTCTGAGAATTCAAGCGATTCGTATCGCCTTTAAAAATGTAAATGAGTAATTTTCTTCTCGGTACTGAAGGACTTGATGGCAATATTGTGTTTTTTTTTATCTTTGTCGCTTTTGCGAAGACAGGAAAACTAACAACGATTATAAAGTTAATGTTAATGCTTCGTGGAGATAATATTAAAATGATTTGCGAGGAACACGTTGGAAGTTTGTCACGATGTTCGTGTGTGTGATATGTGACGACCTCTGTAGCACAATGGAGGTAACGTTGTGAGTATAAGACTTTGGTCAATGGTTTTATATAATATAAATCAAATACAGAGTTTTCCAATAAGAGGTGTTATTTTGATATTCAATCGTAAAAGATCAATGGTTTCGTTGCTTGTGTGGCACGTAGCGCCGTCTTGTTGAAAGTAAACGTTGTCCAGATCAATACCATCCAATTCCGGCCATAAAAAATCATCAATCATCTCTCGATAGCAATCCATTCACCGTAACTGTTGCTCCAGCCTCATTTTCTAAAAAGTAAGGTCCAATGACTCCGCCGGACCATAAACCGCACCAAACAGTCACACGTTGAGGATAGAGAGGCTTTTCAACAATAACTCTTGGGTTTTCCGAGCCCCAGATGCGACAATTTTGCTTGTTGACGAAGCCACCGAGGTGGAAATGGGCCTCATCACTCAATATGATTTGCATTTGATTCACTCAAGTGAATTTTAATAATTTAAATGCGTTGTTGAAGCGTGTATCGTTCCATTTTGTATGAATGACGTAGTTTGTCAAATGTCAAAAAATAACAACTTCAAAAGTAACATCTACCGAAATAGCAGGCTATTCAAAATAACACCTCTTATTGGAAAACCCTGCATATATTAGAAGTTCTTTAAACCAAAATTTCCTTTGAAAACATAATATTTGTAAGTAGCTAGCTGAAACGGAAACAAAACGCACAAAAAAATTACAGACATACGAAATACAAAATGGTAGAGTTAAATCAGGGCTTCGATAGAATCTGTCAACAACTTCCGGAGGAATAGGTAAGGAGAATACATGCAGCATAGCTATCCTAGTTCCTTGCATACGCTCCTAGCATCTTCAACATATATCTATCCTGTTCTGTTTATTCTATATGCCCTACTAATAACTTGGTTGTGACGTGTGACGCCTCCGAGGTCCTTATCGCCTTGTTTCGTTCGTAGGGATACGCATTCGCCTCAGGGATCTCATTTTCACTATATACAGTCTAGAATTGTACCCACAGACATCTAAATTGGTGGACTTGTACGCTCCAAAATGATGCTTCAAAACATGCAATTTTGGTAAGGTTTTTAGGCAACAAATTAATAAAAGGCTTCAAGTCTATAATAGTCAGGTAAAATTTTAATCACTTATATGGGGTAAAAATTATGAAGCGTAATGATGCCGTTCTATTTGTATAAATAAC